>NC_142365.1:31145000-31322500 GCF_059441175.1 Urocampus carinirostris
GCAGTTTAATATGTACAAATACGTAAAACTGCTTGCCTGAATTCACATTCTCTTGCAATTTGGTGTTACGTGAACTTCAGAGAGTAGCTCAACAATAGAACCCCTAATAAGTCGTTATTTGCAGTTTTTCAAAGTAATTGATTTTGACATGTCAGCAAGGGGCATAGATTTGGCATAGACGGAAGTGAAGTATTCCCAACAATGTTGAGTAATCATTGTTTTGTCCCCAACAATATTATGTGGCAGTTCATGGAAAACAGCACGGTTGGAACTCATGTGGCCACTGTTACAGCCCTGAGTCGCTCGCCTCTCATTTATGAAATCACAAGGGGCAACGAGGAAAATGGCTTTTTCATTAATCAACACACCGGTGTTATCAGCACGCGCAAACTCTTTGACTTTGAGGTCAGTTCACAGTTCATGGGGCATTTATAGTAAATGCGAAACTTTTGGGGTTAAGTAACTTATGTTTGTTCATCTCTGGTGTCTTTGATTCGGCCAGAAAATTGCATCCTACTTACTGATGGTCCGCGCCCTCAGCATGGCAGGAAGAGATGCCAGTGCCACAGTCGTGATTCAGGTGGGCGATGTCAACGACAACGCGCCCGTCTTCCAACAATTAAGGTATCAAAACCCCTGATTGTATTGGGCAGACAAAAAGTCCTGACCCTGCTGTGGGACCTCTAACGGCAGGTACAAGGGAAATATCAACGAGGCAGCCCCGGTCAACAGTGTGGTCCTCGGAGATGACGGCAAGCCACTAGTCATCCAGGCCACGGACGCTGACCACAACCACAATTCCCTGCTGGTGTTCCGGATTATTGACGAGACTGCTCGTATGTTCTTTAGTGTGGACCCTGGAACCGGATCCATAAGGTAAATGGAGTTTTTAGAGATGAATCGCCAAAGTCTACATATGTTTCAACCATGGGTCAACCTTGCAAAGTTGGGAAAAACCCAGATATTTGCTATTTTCAGTTAGAATTTGTGATCTAGATCTTTTTAGAGCTATCCCACACATAATTTAGCCTTGCACATGATTAAAACTGCCTGGAGATGGCTGGGATGGGCTCCAGCCCCCCCGCGACCCTAATGAGGATAAGCGGTACGGCTAATGAGATGAGATGAGATATAATCCATCTTCTTTATCTTTCTTTAAGGACAATTGCCAGTGTGGATTATGAGATCTTCCCAGAGTTCACCTTCAGGGTTCACGTCAGAGACAGTGGCCAGCCGCCCAAAAGTGCAGACAGTCCTGCTGAAGTGTTTATCAAGGTATGCATCCTATCTGTATTAAGGGTCCATCGATTAGTCGACGTTAATGACCAAAATCGATAATAGAAATATTCGAAAATTAATTTGTTTTACACCCAAGTGAGGCATCTTATACGATTATATAATTATATGATCTTTGCTGGGACTTGCATCTCTGTTTTGAGCGGTAACATACAGAAATGATGGCGTCCACATTATGTACGCACATCACTACTTTTAAAGTTTGGGAGCATTTTAACATTGATAGGGTAATTAAAGAACAACTTGCAAAGTTTCTAAAGTAAACCTTGCATTTCAAGGCAGTACCTCGATGATACATTAACTTTTTGAGAGCACATGGGAAAGTTGAACTAAACTGAGTCTGACTATCCTCGGTAAGATTCAATTAACGTTCAAGCCAATACGGTTTTGATGACATGCATTGCACATTTTATACGCATATATACCGCAATAAATGTGAGCTTGAGCATTTTGCCAGACTGTGCCTCACAAATGTATTTAAAATTAAATGCATGTGGTAAGAACAAATGATAGTTATTAAAACAATAATAACAACAAATTTCATTTTTTAAAACCATTTGATTCGAAATTGTTGCTAATCATTAAATACTTTTGTTACACAATTTGCTGTTGACCACTGAATTTACTTCACAAAATTCACATAATATTTGTTTTATTAACTGTTGTACCACTTGCTGCTAATGAACTTATTCTTAGTTTACAAGAATAAAAAATGTTTACTTGAGTTAATTGTATTATGGATTTGCTTGTCTCTAAAAATGGACAGAGGTTTGTTTATTGTTTTATGTTTCCACTGAGCAAGCAACGAGCTTAAATGGTTTTAGATAAGGCATTTTTATTACGTTTTTGTAAAAATCCGCGGTACGATCGATAAAAGCCGTATACTGTATTGAATTTTTCAATTTTTCTTGTGTTTATTATCATTTTCACATAAGAAAAAAATAGGATTTTACGACCTTATCTTCCAATAGTCTCTGACTACTTGACTACTAAAATAGTTTTTCGTTGCAGCCCTAATTTTTATGCTTGGTATCTCATCACAAGTTCATTAACTAAATCAAAACCCAGGTGATCAATGTCAACGACTCGCCGCCGAGATTCTCCCAGGATATGTACGAGAGCATCCTCCTGCTGCCCACCTACCCGGGGGTCGAGGTCCTCCGCATGGAAGCCTTCGATCCCGATGTTTCTACGGATTCTGATGACAACACCACCCATTTGGTCTACGCAGTGGTAGACCGCAACCTGGAGCACTTCTCAGTGCAGCGCGATAGTGGTGTGGTGACGGTCATCAATCAGAACCTCAGCAAGGACCGTTATCGATTCAATGTGAAGGTTAGCCATCTAACACTTCATTAGCAACAAGCTATTAAATTACTGTGACACCGTCTGTGTCTCTTCTGTGCAGGTTTGGGATGGTCGATTCTCCAGTGTGGCACTGGTCACGGTGCTCGTCCGACAAGCCGTGGCGAGCGGCCTCTCATTCACTGCACCTTTTTATGCCGCCACCATCCGAGAGAACACCTGCAACGCAAGCCTCGTGACCGTGGTCAGCGCCGTAGGCCAGCGCCTAAACGAACCTTTGAGATTCACTTTGCTCAACCCCGGCGCGCTATTTGTGGTGAGGCCCACATGTGGGGCTTTGCTTACCATCGGTATTCCCTTTGACCGCGAAGAACAGGACAGTTACGAGCTGGTGGTGGAGGTTCGCAGGGAGGAAGAAGTGCTTAAGGTGGCCCGAGTCACCGTCAGAGTGCAGGTGGGCTCAAAATTTGTCTTGGGTCGGGCTTGGGTTTAGCTTTAACATCCTACCTCTAGGCTGAAAGTGGGGGACAAGATTTCTCGCTTTGAGTTGTCCGACCTTTTACGGTTAAATCGACACAACAATATATTTTCTTGTGCAGCTTGTTCTTTTCAAGTTTAAAGGTGGGGTGCAGGATTTTAAACTCAAGGCTGCAATCATAACTTTATGCAAGGAGACGGCAGCAGAATAACACATGATTTGCATGCATTTGTTCGCCGTGCTTGAATAAACTCTTCTTTTTATTTTTGGCAGGCTTGATAAAAACAGGATAAAAGCAGATAAGTGCAATTGAAAATGAAGCATAAGGGCTCTTTGAACTCAGATGGGCAATGTTAACACATAATTAATAAAGAAAATACGTAACTTTCAAATTTTTAAGGACTCCCTAAAGGACGCACCCCACCTTTGATGACTGTGATTGCGATCGCTTTGGTGGAATACGGCACCTTAGCCAATGATAGTTTGGGAAACCAGTGATGTTTCCAAAGGCTCCCTACCAGGTGCTGACTCTCAAACTTGGAATCTGATTGGCCCAGCCAACAGCTTTATTGAGCACTGATGTTACAAAACGTGGCTTGCAGACATTTTTGTTAAGGCTTGTAGGTAGATTTCTGAGACAACTATTGGCTAAAATGTGATTAGTGAAATGTTTAAATATAAAAGCACATACCTGAAGCAGTGTAACCAGAGTGAAGCAATGGCAGGAATCTCACAGACAATTGGAATTATTTTACAAGTACTGATAGATGAAATATAATCAAAAACACGATTGAGATATTTTTTAAGCCAGCAGAGAAAGCCTTGCAAGCCCTGAAGCCCACCACTGTAGGATCTTTTCCACAAAATGAGCGGGTTTTCTAATCCCCTCTTAATATTTTCAGGTCGAGGATGACAATGACAATGCCCCTGAATTCGTGAACCTACCTTACTACGCCACTGTGCCAGTGGAAGCACAACCTGGTTCGTCTTTTTTCATGGTGACAGCCACAGACCGGGACTTGGGCGTAAATGCTCAAGTCACCTACCGCCTTAAGGAACCGCACAGAAACTTTCAGGTTAGGGTCACACATTTTGGATGGTTTGTGTTGAATAATTTAACAACATTTTTTTGAACATTCTGTAACATTTATTTTGGGGTACTTTTAGGAGTCTTCGTGTACAGTGGGTACTTGAAAGAGATTCTTGAGATTTGAAAATATATCTAAAAAGTAGTATCAGTGCAAAAATCACAGTACTCACCTTCTAACTCAGAGGTCTTAAACCTGCGGCCCAGGATGCCCTTTGCAGCACCCAGGCTGATAGAGTTTGAGGTCCCTGCCTTAATATAAAAGTTAAAAGTAGGGTATTTTTCCCACTAGATGTCACAGTAATCTGTTGTACCCCTCAAATACGAGTGCTAAAGCACTATGGAAGAAGACAAAATACGGCACCTTATTACTTTTGAAAAGAAGAGCAATTAGAAATGAAAAAAGAATAGAAAACAGAAAGAAAAAAAGGACACAAAAAATATAAGAAAAGAGAAAAGTTAGGAAGAGAAAAAAAGTAAAACTAAAGAAAAAAGAGAAAGAAAAATGAAAACAGAGAAAAAGAAAAAGGTAAAGATTTATTTTCAGGTTTTTTTTCTTTTTTCTCTTCAATTCATCTGTTTGCTTTCTTTCCTTTTTCTTTTTCTTTCTCTATTTTCATTTTTTTGCTTTTTCCCCCTACTTTTCTTTTATTTCAGTTTTCCTTTGTTGACCACTCATGTTTCTGTTCTTTGATTACCACATCATTTTGTGCGTATCTACTTTTGTAACCCAGGAAATTTATTAAAAAGAAAGGACAGAACAGGTTGGAATTTCCTATGTGAAGTTCAAAATCCATTGATGTCTTCCCTCTTTGTTTTGAGAATCTACTAGTTAGGTCTAAACGTGTCAGCTACCATTTTGATGTACATTTATATAACAAAAACTCATTTTTCTATTATGTTGTTACTATGTTATTCCCAAATTTTAATTATTGAAAGTTAAGTCCACCACTATGACATTACATAGGTTTGAAATCAAATTTACAAAAAAATTTCAATGAGCTATTTTGAGAACCTGTCCGCAGGCTTTTCAGGTGATTCAAGGAGGCTAAATGGTATCTGAGGACACCACGTTGGAGGCCCGGGTCTATAGCATTTTGCGTTTGTGTTGTGTATAAAGTTTCTTTATATTTGTTCGGTGATGTAGACATATTTAAACCAATGATAAATACTTGGCTCAGTTTTATTAAAAATACAGGTCACTGTAGTACTTATAAAATATATAATAAATTTATACTAGTGATTGTATAGAACCGCCAGTATTTTTTTGGACGCCATCATGAGGGATGTTTCCCAATTATGTTGCAGGTTGGCAAGGAATTTGCCAAATTTGTTATTGTCTTCGAAGTTCCCATATCTATTTATTGTTACATTTTAACTTTTTTACATATTTCAAATTTCATTTCATTTCATTTCATATTTCTGTTTGGTATTGTCAGTTTAAATTACCTTTCATTAGCTTTAGACTTGAATTTCTCCTCCCGAAGGTGAACCCGGTGACTGGCGAGCTGACGCTGAAAAGAGCCTTCGAGGCCAACTTGTCAAACGGGGAATTCAAGGTGGTAGTCATGGCATCGGATGGCGGTTCTCCCAGTCTGTCCGCCGAGGTGGAGCTCCCCATCAACGTCCTGAACGAAGCCATGCCGCTCTTTGATAAGCCTTTCTATGGCGTGACCGTGCCCGAGGACGTGGCCGTGTCCACCTTGCTTCTGAGCGTAAACGCCAGCAGCCCGACTGGGCAGCCTGTCGTTTTCACATTGGTGGGTGGCGACCCTTTGCTGCAATTCGACATCGGCTTTGAAACGGGCGCCATCAGCGTCCTTTACCCTCTAGACTATGAGACGGCCCCGTACTACCGCCTCACGGCCAGGGCTACAGACACGCTGACGGGTGCCAGGACAGATGTGGACGTGGACGTGGTGGTTTTGGACATCAATGACAACCTGCCTGTCTTTCAGAGGTCAGCATACTTGGCAGTGCTGCCTGAGAATGCCATGATCGGAACCAGCGTCCTTCAGGTGCGTCATGTCCATTTTTGATCGATGTTTAGATATTGATAGATATGGATAGATAGACGGATGAATGAGCAGACGGATGTACGGACAGATATTCATATAGATTATAGTAGATATAAAGATAAAAGATAGAGATATAGTGTTAGAGATAAGGATATAGGTAGATAGAGATGGGTAGGTAGGTGATAAAGATGTAAAAATAGGTGATAGAGATAAGTAGATAGAGAGAATTTAATAGAGATAGCTAGACAGAGATAGGTATATATATATATATATATATATATATATATATATATATATATATATATATATAGATAGATAGATAGATAGATAGATAGATAGATAGATAGATAGATAGATAGATAGATACATTTTTATACAAAACCACTAAAATATACATGACATATATTTTGACATTTTAGATCTAGAACATCCATCCATCCATTACCTGCACCGCTTATCATCAGTAGGGTCGTGGGCGTTCTGGAGCCCATCCCACCTCACTTACCAATTCCCCTCTAGGGACAATTTGGACCGGCCAACTAACCAAACATGCATGTCTTTAGAATGTGGGAGGACACTGCAGTGCCCTTTGGAAACTCACGCAAGCACGGGGGGAAAAGATGCAAAATCTCCATAGGAAGGCCGGTAGCTGGATTTGATCCCATGACCTCAGAACTGTGCCGCTGACACGCCAACTTCTCATCCACCATGCTGCGACTCTAAATATTTTTTTAATATCCTACTTATTGAAACAGTCTAAGCATTTTAACATAAAGTTATATCGAACCTAGTTGACTTTCATTTCCTTATATTAAGAGATGTTGAAAAATAACTGATTCTGAAAAGACAGAATTTGAAATTAATTAATTCCTCCTAACTACTTTTCCTCCCGCGGGGGATTACTAGTATCCCTGAAATTCTCATTGTTTTTTTCCACGTAATATAACATAGACTTTTATCACATTTTATCTCTTTATGAAAAAAGTTGGCCTGAGCTTGGAAGATGAATTGTGATTTCAAAGTGCAATTTCCCTTAAAAGTTCCCCAAGAAAGTGTCTGACCTTTTTCGAATAATTGAGAGGCCTTGTGGAAACATTTGTGCAGGGCGAAGTGTAATTAAACTCTCTGGACTCACGGGGATGACTTGATTATATGAGACCGTGTCATAATTCAACAGCAATAAAGATCATTAGGACTGTTGTTGTTACGCAGAACATTTACTCAACATCACATTTCTTCCGCCATAAGAGAATAGCCTTCATATTTCCTGATCTATCTAGTCTTGTATCTGGATGCCAGAGCAAGAATGCAATTGATTTTTAGGAGGATCAAAAGCAGAGTTATTGCAGCTATATATTCATGCTTGTCCAGTAGTTGGCGCCTATACTGTAAATCTCATCTGGGAAGGACTTTTATGACTATGCGTTAGTTTGGTCAAGATCTGACCTTGAGGAGTTGACATATTTAGACTATTTTGTTGGAGCATGTTCTATCAAACTGCGACTGGTTGTTCAAGTAGCACATTTTGTGCTAGAAGGATTGGAAAAAGACAAAATAAACGTTCTAACTAGTTTAATTTGTTTGTCCTTTTTAGTTGCGGCTTTTCTTTTGTACTGCACATGATAAAAATACTTTTAGACGTTTTGTTTTCGTGAATTCTTTTATTTGTGTATAGCACTTTGTCTTAAAATGTTCTGTTGGCAGGTAATTGCACTCATTTTAGTTTTTTTTTAGTATTTACTATTTGATTATATTTGATTAATGATTGATTTTTCCCTTTCACTTGTTTAAAGGGACAGTATTTATTATTTGACTACTACATGTCACTGTATTCTGTAGTGCAACCAAAAACGTGTGTCAAAAGACCAAGGAAGAATACAAATTAATGAGACTCAAAGTTACTAAAAAGCTAAAAACAAATTATCTTTTTTCTTACAAAAGGTCTACTTTTCAGGGTACCCTTAGCAGCAACAAGGCGGACAATAATGTCAGCTCCCCTCTTGGTGAGCTTCATGTAATGCAAAATAAATAAACATTTCTCGATCTGTGTTTATATGATAGTTTATGTATTTTTGCTTATCATTCAAACCAATATATTCCACTATAGTTTTAAAAAAATACATATGCCTTTTTAATTTTAATTTTGTATTTATTTATTTATTTTTAATGGAGAGTACTTTTCAGCTCCACACTAAACAAAGTACAGTTAAAAATGCAGTAAAATTAATGGGACTATTAAAAAAATGTTAAAACAAGTACCTCCAACAGGAAAAAAATATTTTCAAAAACCTATTAATTGGTCCATTTTTCATAATGTTGCTATGAAAAACCATACCTGTCACCCTGTACATTTTTGCTGTACAAGGTACGTTTATTATGCATTTTAAGACGTGCACGACGTACAAGAAAATCTGTACGGAAAAACGCAAATTTGTCAATTATGGGTAGCATCCGGTATACACCGACTATGACGAAACGGCAAATAAATCAAGTCAAACGAGTTCGCAGCGGTAGCCTCTATCGCTGTATGTTTTTTTTTTTCGTTGCAAACGAAGCGAGCGGTTTGATGCTACTGTGCGCATGCACCTGCCGCCTCGGATTTTATGTGGTAGTTATGTAGTGAAAGAGAACCGGCTTTTTCGGCTCAACTCATTAAAGAGAGCCGGCTCTAAAACGGCTCACTTGCTCTGACGCATTATATTATGAATCATTATTGTTGTATAAAGAAGTTAGGAAGTATAAAAGGAGAAAATGAAAAAGGACAGGTTTGTGGTTATCCTTTTAATCAGTATATTACCAACAATGATTTAATGCAGAAAAAAGGAATTAATAATTCGAATAAGAAAATATATTATTCTACTTAATTATATTTGCATATATTTTTTTCCCTCTTCAGTGAACGTCCAAGCTACTTAATTTTTGAACTTTTTTTTTATGATAAACTTCATTCATGTCGAGCAACTCAGTATCTCACAACAAAATGTTAATTAACTATATATATGATATAACGAAACACATGTACAATATAACATGTTAAACTACATAAATAAACAAGTTTGAAAAAAAAATATGGTGTAAGATTATTTTGTATTTTGTAAGGGCATGGAGCCGTGGAGGTTGACAGGTATGAAAAACTGATTCGTGGTATTGAACATTTGGGGAGAAAAAATTTAGATGACACTTTGCTGGCATTAATAACCATTAAGAATATGAATTGTCTCTATTATCGATGATAAGAACGAAGTTTACAACAAGATCATACATGGCACTCCAGGATAAACATGTAAATACAGACTTAAAAGAGAAAAGCAAGCAAAAGAAGGCCAGGATACATAGGCAAAAGGTAGTGCTTGGATAGTGACCCAACTTGTAGGTGCATAAGAGCAACAGTGCCATGAAAATAGTGCAATACCACATAGTAGCAACATAATTCAAAAACAAGGTGAGAAATAATGTATGAATAATAATTTTTCTTTACATGGGCAAGATATACATTTAGTCCTTGTTTTAAGGGAGCTGTAGTGCCTACCAGAGGGCAGCAGTTCAAAGAGGTGGTGGCCAGTGTGAGAGAAGTCCTTTATAATGTTGTTGGTTTGGTTGTTGATTGTTTGTCACACAATTACTATCATGTGGCAAAAGTGGAAAAAATACTGTACATGTCGCTAATGCTATGGTTGGTAGCATTGTTAATGTTAGGGCTACCATTAGTGATTAGCAGCTGACATCAAAGGTGCCGTCCGGAATGTTATGTCATGTTTATTTTCAATTTGTTAAGTCATGTTTGTTTGTATATTTATGTACGTATGTATTTGTTTCGTTGGAATTTGGACATTTTCTATTCACGGACACCATCTTCTGGCTCAAGTCATCTATGCAGCCTATGTCTCCGTGGCACATGCAAGTACGGGCATTTCTTAGACAAGCTGGCGTAAACACATCTCTTTTCATCTTTTTTGAGGTTTAGGTTGGTGTTCGGCCTTTATTTGAAACAGGCCGTTTCTTACTTTCACCATTTTCATGCTACATTAAATAAAAAACACTGGGACGAATATGAAATCATTCTTCACCCCCTCTCCCCAGCGTCCCCCAATCCTGCTTCCTAATGTGTTGCGCATCCTAAACAGCGTTGCTAAAAGTAAAAGTAATATAAATTCATATTGACGCAAAATAAATGCATGGGCTCTTTGAGCTCACTTAAGCATTGTCAACACATGTTTAATCGAGAAAATGTCATATTTTAAACTTGTTAAGGACACCTTAAATGACATATCCTACCTTCCAATAAATAGTTGAAATATGAGCGCTGCCAGTGCCATTAGCCCCCAATGAGGCGGCACTTGTGCTACTGGTACCTTTTGTCGCAAACTAATCTTATGTAACGTTTTTGATGTGTTGGCAAATTTGCGACTATGGTTCATTAAGGTTAATCAAAAGTCAAGTCTTTTTTATATGTATAGCCCTTAATCACAAGAAGTCTCAAAGGGCAGTGTATTCGATGTACTATTACAGATTACAGACTATTATTACACCATCTCCTGATGTAAAACCTACATGAGTGCAAGGAAAAACTCAAAAACATTTAGCATAAGGAAATTAACAACATTGAGAAGGGGACGCACATGAGGTAATCCCCCTTCCAAGATGACCAGGCTGCAATGGATATTGTAAGGAATCAACCAACAATACCCAGACATCATTAACATGAAATCTAGGTCATTCATAAGCTATTTAATATAAGTGTGTTTTAACCCTAGATTTAAATAGTTTCACTGAGGTTGCAGATTGAACGTCAGATGGAAGAGTATTCAACAGCACCGGGGCTCAAATGGAGAACAAGCCCGAACCTACAGACTTTTTCTTGGCTCTCGGGATCACTAGTAGACCAGCAAATCAGAAAGATATGAAGGGGCAAGTCCATGAATATTTTTTTACAATACCAACAGAACCTTAAAATCACATCTTAACTGACAGGGAGCCAGTGCAGATCAGCCAAAATTGGGGTAATGTGACAAAACTTTATTGTTTTAGTTAAAAGCCTCGCTGCAGTATTTTGGACCTTCTGCAAGCTATTGATGCTAAACTTCGGTAGACCGGAGAGTAGCACATTACAAGAATCGAGACAGGAGGTGACAAAGGCATGCATTATCAACTCAGCATCAGACTGGGACAGCATAGAGTGAATTTTTGCAATGTTAGGGGCCGGTCACACAGACATTTGCAGGTGAATCACGGCTAAAATTTTGCGTTTTTTTTTTGCCCGTGGTTGCCCGGGATGGAAAATGCGCAAATTTGGCCAACCCACCGTTCATCTGTGGTATGGCCGGAAAAAAGACGCCGGCGACTGTTCCGCTTCCTCATTTCTGCATCATTTTCTCGTGTGGACCACGGGTATAAAAGCTCCCGAGCCGGTGTTGTGCCCAAATCCGACACCTACGCAACACATCCACCCCCACACCCCCTTGCGTGAACGCGCATTCTGCTGCGATCGCTTCTGTTGGAAGCGTGCATTGACGTTGGTGACTTTTTCATCCGCGTTGACAAACGCATTTTGTAGAATACGATCGCACTTTATTGTTTAAATAAACGCGTTATATAGACAAGGATCTCCCAATTGTTATAATTAGCTCGCATTATAGTTTTAATAAGCGTTTCATATAGAATACGATCGCTTTCGTTGGAAGCGCAGCAGAATGCGCGTTCACGCAAGGGGGGGAGAATTTAGGTTTAAGTTGTATTTCATTTCCAATAAATGCAAGACGAAGTGGTTTTAGTTTTATGTTCGCCATTGCTTTCCCTAAAAGTGAGATGAAACGAGGTAAATGTGTTTGTAGTAGCGAGGGTATGCAAATCTCAGCACCGGGCTGTAAAAATAATAATTGCACAAGACACAGTCCCGTGAAAATCAAGATTTCAAGCAATAGCATCATCTTTATTTTATTATCTTGAAAAGAAATGTCAAGATTTAAAATTGGATTAAGACGAGGTCACTACGCTGACGGGGGGGGGGGAGTTTAAGTGTTGTTGGTCTATCTTCTTTAATCACTATCTATTATCGATCATTTCATAATACGCTACAAAGCTTAGGAGCCGGGATTCTTACTCTCGGCCAAAAGGCCAAGTTAAGGTCCTGGCTTTAAAGCCTTGTTGCGACCATTGCGAATGCACCGAAAGATTTATTCGAAATGAAGAGAAACTACGCTGACGGGGATCCATGTTCACCCCCTTGACGTCACGAGCACAACTGATGCTCGGCATTCGCGCTGTTTATACGCGGAGAAAGGCGTTTGACTGTCACACGCGTAACACGCTAATTTCACGTAATAACACCGCGATACAGGCGCAAAACATGCTATTACCATGCTCCACCCACGATTACCTGCTGAAATTTCCCGTCCTACCCATGTGTAAGCACGCCCTGGCCGCGGCCAGAGCACGTCGTTTGCGCATCATTTCCGCGTCATTTCCTCGTGTTGACCACGTGTGCGGCACACGGTTTAACACGTGCTCAAACTTTTGAGCAGCTCAAAAGTTTTGAACGCGGCCAACCACGTGAAAATTTCCGACCGCGAGTAAAGCACTGCTCTATCTCGTCTATATGGCGGTCTCTAAACGTCCAACAGCGCTCAACAGCATCTGCTTCACAGCCAGGAATTTCTGGCCGTGGTTCAGCCTCAGTACGCTCGTGAAAGGCTGTGTGCCCGCGCTCTGAAAATTTGAGCAGTGCCAAATTATTTCGCGCTGCCACCTGCGCGCGAATTTTCGACTGCGTGTTAAGCACCGCTGTATCTCGTCTGAATGGCGATCTTAGTGCGTCCAATGGCGTCCGCCTCAAAGGCAGAAATTTCTGGCCGTGATTCAGCCGCAAATGTCTGTGTGACCGGCCCCTTACAAAGATTGACAGGCGGCAGGGGTAAACAGCTTTTCTGTTACTTTTTTCCTTTGTTTTTGTGTATGTTTGTCTTGCTTGAAATATGACCAGTGTAAATAGATGAATAGACAAAGATTTAACAAAGCTGTTTTAGTAATATTCTTAACGTGTAACTGGAAAGACAGATTAGGGTCAAATGTAAGACCTAAATTTTTGACAGTCACTCTGGGTAATATTTAATCATTTGTCAATGTTCAGAGCAGTGTTTTAGAACAAGTCAAGGCGTTTGTATTGTCCCAACCAGCACAAAGGGGTTGACCCAATCGCGTAACGTTAACCACAAGTTTTATTGATAGAAAGAGGAAGGGCAGTGCCCTCGATCTGGTGCTCGCTGGACGCGGGAAGCAAGTCCCTCTCGCAATCAGATCGTGATCCGATTACGGAAGTGGATCTCCCGTAGCGGGAGATGGCAGTGTCAGGGACGGAAAGACAGGAGAGCAAAAACGTGGTAGGGATCAAACCAGGTCGTAGCCGGAGACAAATAGGGAGTTCAGGAATGGGCAGGTGGAAAAACGGGAGCAAAAACGGGACAGGCGGAAGTCAGGGTCAAAAAGGCCTGCCTTTATCAACATAGGTTCGCAGACGGACTGAACACAGCAGAGTGACAGGACAGGGTTTAAATAGGGACAGGGATAGCCCGCAGCGGCTGGCATTAAATGAGCGGGCGCAGGTGATTCCAATTGGTAATCATGACATGGATGGACCAATAATTGACATTTCAGTCTTTTCAGGGTTGATTCGCAAGAAATTAAGTTCATCTTTTTATCTTGGAGAGGTAGGCCTTAAATTTCCACAATTTAATGGGGCAGATTGCTCTGTTGGAAAATACAGTTGACTGTCATCTGCATAGCATTACATTCACATCGCGGGCTGACTATGTCCTCTAGACTGGAAAGATAAAAGCCAAGGACTTTCTGGCCTTTTTTGATGACTGTGTGGTTTAGCGCAACTCCTCACACCCAGTGTCTCATTTTCCTATGGTTGATCGCAGGTTCTAGCTCAGGATAATGACATGAACTCCAGGGTGATCTATGAGATCTTGTCGGACATGGACAACAGCAGCAACTACTTCCACGTTGAGAGCGAGAGCGGATTGCTTTTGACTGCTCGGTTACTGGACTACGAACGCACTCAAAGTTTCAATTTTGTGGTGCGGGCGACTGACGGCGGCCAACCGGCGCTCAGCAGTGACGTCAGCGTCACGGTCTTTGTGGCTGATGCAAATGACAACCCGCCCGCCTTCGGACAGACACTCTACCAGGCTTTCGTTAGCGAACTGGCGCCGCGAGGGCACTTTGTCACCTGCGTGCAGGCCTCGGATGCAGACATGGGTGATGCTCAGAAGCTCAGGTGAGATATTTTGTGTATTATGATCATTGTTGGGAATAACACCGTTACGTAACAGCGTTTTTTTTTTCAGTCGAGGGGTCACAAAACTCATCCATTTTTCCGCCGTTACAAAGCCGTTATTGTTACTTTGAATAAAGTGGTTTTCCACTCTCCTCTATGTATACATTTACATCTCTTCGGCTCATGTTGCGATTTAAAATAACGCCTACCATATAGTGAGATAGTGATTTCGAATATAGTATTTACTCATGCGCCAAAAGAATAGGCGAATGACGTTTGATTCGCAAAAAAATTGAACACCCCGACTGGTGTCTTTCCTGAACGAAACATCTTTATGAGCCAGCTCTTGGAGGTGGGAGAACCATCAAGAGGTTTTTTTTCTTTAATGATTGCTCAAAACAAATTTTTTTTCAAAGATTCTGTGCTGTTGACTTTGAATTTGTTAAGTATAAAAAATGTTAAAATTGTTTTATATTTTGTATTGTTTTTAATTTTGTTGCACTTCAAGTATAGTATACATCTGTTGCTGGTGAGATGAAATAAATGTTACAGCGTTCTATAACACCTTTCAACTGAATCGAATACTGCTCAAAAAAACTACAAATTCTTTGACATAAAACAACTTATTTTTGAAGTAACAGAAATGTTACTTTCCATGGTAACAAGTTACTTTTACTATAAAGTAACTTAGTTACGAACTGTAACATACTACTTTTTTAAAGTTGCATGCTCAACACTAATTTTGATTTTTTTAGCATACTTAATTCTTATGGTTTATATCTATGTTTCTTATTACATCTCATTACCACCTTACATCTGGAATTCCGCCATCCAGGCCACCTTCAAATCCAGGCTCAAAACCCACCTAATGACTTGCCTATTCATGAATAACTGCCTCAATTACGCCCCCTCTTTTTCAACTCTACTTTGTTTTATTTTGTATTTATTGCTTGCTCGTTTTCATCCTGTCTAATTGTTGCTAGATATTATGTGTACTGCGACCTTGGGTGTCCTGAAAGGCGCTTTGAAGTAAACTGTATTGTTATTATTATTGGTATCATCATAACACTATTACTATTATTATTATTATTATTATTAGTAATAGTAGTAGTAGTAGTAGTAGTAGTAGTAGTAGTAGTAGTATTGCCCTTATTATTATTATTATGTTTATTCGTAGTATTAGTAGTATTACATAACTCGAGTTTCAAGTCAAGTCATATTTTTTTGTACAGCCCTTGTTCACAAAAAGTCTTGCACACAAAAATGCACAGACCACCATGAAACATTAGCTGAAATAAAAACTACTTGAGGGTAAGGACAATCTCAAAAATCTCAGGATGAGGAAAATGAAGGATTCACACATGAGGTAACCCCCCTTTCCAGATGACCAGATTCCCAAACAGCAATATATCACAGTAATTGAGACAAGAATTAACAAAAGCATATAATTTCAGCATCAAGTAATAAAACTTAATAGGCCCAGAAAATATTTTAAAATTAAATCTCATTAAATTAAATAACCTACTGACAACTGTTGTTTTAATTTATATCCAAAGTAATTTCTTATTTTTTTTGACAGTGAATTTATTTTTTGCTGCTTTTGAACTTCCATCCATCCATTATCTGCACCGCTTATCCTCAGTAGTTTTGCACGGGTGCTGGTGCCCATCTCAACTGTGCTCAGTTGGCAGGGGACACCTTGAACCGGTTGCCAGCCAGTCGGAGGGCACACTGACAGACTATTCATTCGCTCTAAGGACAATTTGAACCGGCCAATTACCCTGAAAAGCATGTTTTTGAAATGTGGGAGGAAACTGGAGTGCCCGGAGGAAACCCACGCAAGCACGTGAAGAGCATGCAAACTCCACAAAGGAAGGTTTGATTCCATGACCTCAGAACTGTGCCGAGGACGCGCTAACCACTTAGCCGCCGTGCTGTGCTTTTGAACTTCTTGTATCAATTATTTTATGTGAAAATAACTATATTTAATTAGTACTGGAAGTCCAGTCCAGCCTTTTGTGAAATATTTTTCTGTATTTAAGGCGCACCAGACTATAAGGCGAATGACATTTTGAAACATCTTTTTTCAGTTGATGTCCACTTAAAAACCCTAATTTAAAAAAAAAATATTCACCAGTTTTTCCGGACTATAAGGCACATCCAAATAAAATGATACAGCATATGGTAACTGTTCTGCCTTTTAAAGAACATGCATAGTCGTCTTCGAGTGCCCTCTAGTGGTTAACATGTTAACTGTTTCTTGCTAAAGGAAACAAAAGCGATGCGCAATAATTTGAGGGAAATTCCGATGCAAACTTTGGAATCAATTCTTTATTTTCTCATTTTTGCCTCGCCAAACTTTTCATTGATCCTGTGGCAAGTTATATCACGAAAGCTGTCAACTCCCTTTCTTTTGCCCAGGTACAGCATCCTGTCTGGTAACGAACACATGGCTTTCTCCATGGAGGCGGAGAGTGGCATCCTGCGTTTGTCTAACAAGAAGCGACAAGGCATGAAGCAGTCCTATCAACTCAATGTGTCCGTGTCCGACGGCGTCTTCACCAACATGGCCCAGGTGATGGCGAAAGTTCGGCCCGCTTCTTTGCTCAATTAGCCGGCGTTTGCTTGACGTTTGACCTGCAACTTGGCCTGGGTTAATGCGCGTTCGCGTCACGTCGGAGTTACTGACAGTAGTGGCTACAGAGTGCAATGCTCTGCTGAGTGCATTTGGCTATGTCAGCTGATTTATAATTGCCCATATTAAGAGAGAACGCTTCTCGAATGGCAATCAAGTGCGAACAACTGTGAACTTTTTTTTTGCAGTTTTGGCCTAATTATAACAGAATCTCCAAGAATAAATTCAAGGATGAAAATGTAGAGGGCGAAAAAATCACAACCATACACCCCAGGCAGGATTGGGAGTGTTACTTTAAAAATGTAATCCAATACAGTTACTTGTTACCTGTTGAAATATCATAACATTGCCGTAATGTAACTTTAATACTTCCAATGAATTTTGGATAACTTCAATACTTAATATGCCAATAAAAGATAACATTACTACAATATAGATAATGTAACTGTTAAGATAAATGAACAATGTACTGTAACCATAAACAAGAATTTGAGGAAACCTTAGTCAGTGTCATGAACCAGGACGGAATCTCGGACCCAATTGCGTTTGTTTCAAAGGAATCTTTATTAGAGAGAGTTGTCGGAACTGGCTTTAGACGCCGACAGTCAGGTAGTTAATTGTAGTCCTACAAAAAGTGCTCAGATTTCAACCATGTAGTAACATGAAGGTACAGTCAGCTTTCGTAGACATAAATTCATCATGTTAATAACCTTTGTTTTGATGATGATATTGAAGCGGGACTTAAACATCTAGTCAATCGCCTTCTTAAAGTAGTGAACCCAGTATGGGATTTAAATCAGCAGAGAAAAAAAAAAAATAATAACCATCAACCTCCAGGGTATCACCACAAAGTTTGAACCTGTCAACAAATTAAACATTTTGGAGGTGTCATATCAAAAGAGGGGTTAAAACCCAGAAATGATGGCCAGGATAGCTCAAATCACAGCCCCAATTGCCAGTAGGCATCAGCTACATAGCACATGTGACGAACACCATCAGCCCTACAAAAAACGAAAGACGAAAACTGCAGTGGAATGGTCATGTCACAATATAATCAGGCCTGGCCAAGATCATACTCCAAGGCACAGTCCAAAGTGGCAGGAGGAGTGGACTGGTGCCAACTTTGCCACGACCCAATTTAGGGCCAGGAACTGTCCAGAATGACCCAGGCGGTTAAGGCATCCTCGAACAGCAATCTGTGTATATGCGCATTAAGTATATGTAAATATAATTTTAAGACTGTAACCCTGGAGAGAAATCCTTATTTTCACTAAATACACCTTTCATTTGATTACGTCTTTTTTCCTGCCACGTCATTAGTGCGTTACTCCCCAAGCCTGACCCTACGGTGATATTGAAGTCTGTCGTCATAGCGTCACATTATATCATGTACTGTGACAGATATTGGAGTGTGATCTTTTAGAGAGTGCATTAAGTTCGACCCAAAACACATCTGCAGCCCATCGGTTAACACGTTGAAATGAGGGTCTATTGACAAGCTGCCACCATGCTTGGCTATGAACTAACTCGATGATTTAAATGTGTAAACGGATCATGGTGTTTATTAAAGATTGGGTGCAGTATCTTTCAATATGATTAAGTTTGCATTGGCATACGAACGGAGCATTTAAAAGAGAAAATAGCACGGTGTAAAATAATAATGTAAGGGTCAAAGTATAACAGAGAGTGATACTAGATGAAAATAAAATACAAAACTGAATCGTCGCTTGTCATTATTGCACTGTATAAGTTTGGTAACCAGTGTTTTATTTTGCAGGTGATTATTCTCATTGTAAAAAAAATACCTGAGGGAGACTGTGTTTCATAGGTTGGATTAGCATAGGAAAACACTGCTTGCATTTAAACAAGCTCATGGGTTCGCTTCCGTGACGTGCGGTTAGGGGAGGCAGGTGAAGCCCCGCCTCAACTGTAATCATGTAAATATAACATTGAAAATATACTAAATATTTGTATACTTTCAGTGTTCACGTGCTTTCCAATTTAACTCCACAAATTTTGGGATTTTCTTTTTCCAAATTGCTGAATTTTCAATGTAAATATTTTTTAATATTAATGTTACAATGTAAAACATTTTTTTTGCTACTTTTTCCCTTTTTTTTTAATTTTCTTTGTTTTTGTATGTGTTTGTCTTGCTGTCGTTCAACTCTCTCGAGGGATATGGCCAGGATAGATAGATAGATAGATAGATAGATAGATAGATAGATAGATAGATAGATAGATAGAGAGAGAGAGAGAGAGAGAGAGAGAGAGAGAGAGAGAGAGAGAGAGAGAGAGATGATGTACCATAATATTGGGCTTAGCGTCTGCAAGGCAGGCGATTCTCTTGTCTCATGGCAGATGGCGATAATTAGACCAAATATTCTAATTTGGCACACACTTTCTAGTTATATGCACTTTGGGAATTTTGGTAGGAACCAATAGGCAGATCTAGAGGTGCGTAGAGTATCCAAAATGTCTACCTAAGGAAAAGTAGTGTTTTTTCAGAATAATATAACTCAAGCACAAGTAAAAAGTAGTCATCAAAATATTTACTTGAGTAACAGTGAAAATTACTCAAGTACTGAGTAACTCTAGCAACGGCTTGTTTATCGATATCTTTTTTGAACAACTATTTAATCAGAGCATCAAAGTCCATCCAATCAACAATACATTCATTTTATTTGAAAATAGCTTAATATTACTTTAAATCAAAGGAATACATAAAGCACAAAGCAGACAGAACAAAACGAGAGGGGAGGGAAGAGGAAAAGAAAGCAAGCGGAGGAATGCGCGTACTTACTTAAGTAACGGGTTCAATGTATCATAATGTAGTAGGGTTAGAGTACAGTTTCCTATTTACAAATCTACTCAAGTAAAAGTAAAAAGTATTATGACTTGAGAATACTCCCAGAAGTAAAAAATGTCTGAAAACTCACTCAAATAATTGTAAAGGAGTAAATGTAGCTTGTTACTACCCATATCTGGGCAGAACTTGAGTACTTGTGCTGAGAGCCAGCCCGGGAAATTAAGGCTAACGTCCTTTCCTGCTGTGACCGGATCAGGACGTATGATGAGAAGACTGTAAGAATGGACCTGTGACAACTCGTCTTATGTACAAAAGCAGATGTGGATGTTGTTAAAATAAATTAACGTAACTCACTTTTTTCTACATATTTAGTTTTTTTTGGGGGGAATTTTAACTTACATTTTCAATTCTGGATGTTGGTAGTGGCAGCACGGCCGCAGTGGTTAGTGCGTGTGCGGCACAGTTCTGGGGTCGTGAGATCGAACCTCTTGTGTGGAGTATGCGTGTTCTCCCCAGGCTTGCGTGGGTTTCCTCCGGGAACTCCAGTTTCTTCCCACATTCCAAAAACATGCATGTCAGGTTAATTGGCCGGTCTAAATTGTTCCTAGGTGTGAATGAGCGAGGAAATTGTCTGTCCCTGTGTGTCCTGCGACTGGCTGGCAAGTAGTTCAGGGTGTCCCCTGCCCACTGTCCGAAGATAGCTGAGATGGGCTCCAGCACCCCCGCGACCCTACTCGGAATAAGCGGTGAAGATAATGGATGGATGCATATTGGTCGTGCTTGGTGAAGACCTCCAGACCTAACTATCAGAGTTCTTTTTTTAACAAATTAAGAGTTTGTTTGATGTCACCAGTAACTGAAATATGTCATACCACATACCATCAAAAGCTTAGACTGGGATTCAATATTTGCCTGCACTTTCAACATGTACACATCACAGACACATCACGATCAGTCACAAACAAGATTGTTAAGGAGATAAGCATACTTAATACTTTATTCATCCCCAAAGGGAAATTCACATTTCCAGCAGCATCCCTGAGCTGAGAACAATACAATAATAAAGCAAAAAGAATACAATATACAAATACCCAGTGTGACGTGCAAATGCCCACTGTAGAGTGTTATATAGAAAACTAAATAGTGCTACACAGAATACATATTCCAATAAGATTCGGTAATATGCAATGTAGGTGTGGTTTACTGTATGTTGTGAGATGCCAACGAACTTGGATGTGTAATTAAAGCATGAAAAATATACTCGTCTCGAGAATCCAATCAATCGATGAAACAAATGTAGGTTATTTGGAAATATGACTGTGCCTCAACAAATACATACCTCACCAAACATCACTGATTAGGAGTTAGCGTCCACAACAATAGAATCATCCTATGCACAACGTTGATTTTGATGGTAACATCCAGGTGACGCTGTATCTGCAAGGAGCCAACCTGTACAGTCCGGTGTTCAGTCAGAGGTTCTACCTGGCAGAGGTCTCTGAAAATGCAGCGCCTGGTTCAATCGTCACACAGGTTCGTTGGAGTCAAGATCTGGTCCTCCCATCGTGCAGCCTCACTTAATCTGTGTCTGTGGCAGGTGCGCGCCACCGACGAAGACTCGGGGCTGTTCGGCCAGATTACGTACTCTTTTGTCAATGACTTTGGGAAGAACCGCTTCGCTGTGGATGCCAACGGATTGGTCACAACACAACAAAGGCTGGACCGAGAGGACCCTCTCAACAAAGACATTCTGCTCACTGTCATGGCACTGGATGGGGGAGGTACCTTCATCAAATCATGTTCAAAGCCTAAAACGTATATAAGGTGTTTAACATGCAAAATGTGAGGAAATAGTAAATGCTTTACATAAATTCTGTCTGTTCATCTGTCCGTCCGTCTACCTATTATATTTCAACTATTTTTTGATATAATGCATTTTGAAGACAGCATCTTGGTTTTGTCATCCTGAGCTGCGATGTCACACACCTGTACCCTGGCAAGCCAGTCGCCATATTGTTTTACGTGTTAGTTAGTTAGTTAGTCGGAGAGGTTACGAGTGTTTTAAGTGAAGTTTTAGTTGTTTTTGTGGAGAATGCCTAGGTGTTGTGTCGCAGGCTGATGCTATAATATTCCAACAAAAGGCAAGCAGCCAAAAGGTGCTAATTGGCAAAGAAACACAAGGAGAGCCGCCAAAAGGGGGTAACCAAAACAATCAACAAAAGGTCATCGCACCATTGCTGAAGAAACGTGGGGGCTGGCCGGGAAAAGACACGCAGTGAGCAGCCAAGTTTACCAGGGAACAAACAACGAAAAGCAAACACAAAGTCAGCCAGGAATAAACAAAACAAGGAACACAACAAAAACAGCACTAACGCTAGGCTAGCGCTTAAAAAAAGATGCAGTTAGCTGTCAGATTAACCGGAAACCAACAATGAAATGTAGCAACGGCGACAAACGAAAAGCCCCCCGGCTAACGCCAGGCTAGACGGCCAAACAAAAACGCAGCGGGAAGTCAACGAGCACCAACCGGGAGCAAACAAAACAGGACAGCCTTTGGCAGCCCCGATGCCAACGGGGAGCTAGCTGGACAAAGTAATACCAACAACAACACACGCGGCGAGAAACACAAACAAAAAGCTACAATCGCCTACCTCCAAGCAGAAATGGTTCAATGCAATTGCGGTTCACTACAATCACTGTCAGTTGGAGGCTGTTCATATGTTGTGTTAACGGGATGCACCATTTTAAAAGTGGTATGTTCCTTTAATGATGTCACAGTTCTAAGGCAAACAAGCCGGATAGATCAACTTTAAGACCAAATTCCTCAAGTTCCCTGGTGCGTGAAATATTTTGCACCATATTTGCATAATTGTGGGGAGGAACACTATACGTTCTGTGCCTACTTAAAAAAAATAATCTGTCTGGGAATACATTTAAAATGTATATTGTCCTCCAACTGAATCAACAGCTGAATAAACATGTCATTTTAGCAACCTCGTGGTAGGTCGTGTACCCACATTAACACGTTCATGGTTATAAATTCACATTGAGTGCTGATTAATCCGCTCTCGAGAGCGTCAGCACTTTACGACTACAGCATGAACACAGATCAGTTTGATCCGTGTTGATTTCCAGGCCGCGCGTCCTTCTGCACGGTGCGAGTGGTGCTGGCTGACGAAAACGACAATGCGCCACGTTTCCGGGCGGTGGAATACCGCATGAGCATCAAGGCTGATGTGGGCAAAGGCTCACTGGTCACGCAGATTCAAGCCAGCGACCCAGACGTTGGCGCCAATGGGAGGATCGTCTACTCGCTCTACAGTGAGGCACGCTTGTCCCTGGTTGATGTCCTGGAGGTCAGATACGATTATCAACTGATGTATATCATTTACTGGTGAAGATGATGTCACAATCCTTTTATAATCCTTGTGAGTCATCTCCATCTGTTAACGGGGCGCTTGTCGTTATTGAGTGGCAACCTCATAAAAAAACAGTTGAAGTCTGGGGAAATCCGATTTGCACGCAAGAAAGCTATTGATTGAGTGGCCTGCCAAAATAAAGGCAATGGACTAGAACAGGCATGTTAAATGCACGCCAAACACCCCCAAAAGTTATAGCAATATAAAACTCTTTCCCTTAAGTAAGTACAGGACAGGCCTAAATGAAAAACACTAGATATAAGTCCATGGGTGTAACCAGCCTGTTTCAGGCAATGCGCAACCCAAGCACGGCCAAAAATTATAGCATGTTTAAAACTCTTTTCATTAATGACGGACAGGGTAGGCTTAAATATGATAAAATTCGCTAGATAAATAATACAAAAGGAAAAACTTCTAACAAAACAAAAATGTTAACAACAGAGTGTCGGAAATACTCCACTGCCTTTAAGTGGTTGGAGCCATTGGATTCTTAGCATCGCTTATGCCCCTTCCCTGTTCCCTTTTCGCTCGACTAGTGTCATTTGCGGCACAGTGACAGAAGTTATGGAGGCTCCGGAGTGTTACGGTGAGAGTATGTTATTATACAGGCCCAAGAGTGCCATAATTCAAGTAAAAAAGGAACATTCATTAAATAAAAGCGGCCTTAAAATCAACATTTAATTAATAAAAACAACATTTAAACTAACATTCAATTGAAACCCACGCAAACACAGGGAGAACATGCAAAATCTACACAGGAGGTTCGATCTCATGAGCTCAGAATTGTGCCACACACGCTCTAATCACTGCGCCGCCGTGCTGCCCTTAAGTTGACATATTATATTAATTTAAGTGAAATGAAAAAAAATGTTTTAAGCAGCCAGACACTTGCTCTGAAACTAAAATCGCCCATAGTCTGAGTCTTTCTAAAAACGAAGCGAGTCTCCAGGTCATTTATTTTAAAAGTTATGATATTTCAAATGAATGCAAACCAAATGTTTTCTTCGGCTGCTAGAAGGAAGCGTTGAATTTGTATAGTGTGGTGAGTTGGTTCAGGTGTAAAACTGTATTCATTCAACTTTTAATATAACATATTCGATTCTGCCCTGCGACTGGCTGGCAACCAGTTGAGGGTGTCCCCTGCCCATTGCCAAAAGACAGCTGGGATGGGCTTCAGCACCTCGCAACCCTACTGAGGATAAGCGCTGCAGCTAATGGATGGGTGGATGGATGGATGGATGGATGGATGGATGGATGGATGGATGGATGGATGGATGGATGGATGGATGGATGGATGGATGGATATTTAATTCAAGTCATGTAAAGTCAAGTCAAGTTTATTTGTATAGCATTTAATCTCAGGGACTCTAAAAAGGCTGAACAGACCACAGATTATTGCAAACTGCGGACTATTATTACAACATCCCCTGGTCTAAAACCTACATGAGGGCAAGGAAAAACTCAAAGACCTTAACAAGAGGAAAATGAAGAAACCTTTAGAAGCGACCGCACATGAGGTAATCTCCCTTCCAGGATGACCAGGCTGTAACGGATGTTGCAATAAAAATAATAAACAGATATTGTCAAGATGAAATACAGGTCATTCATAAGCTATAGATTGTATGTGTGTTTTTAGTCTAAATTTAAGCAATTTCAGGGGGCAGATCATTCCACAGCACCAAGGCTAGGGAAGTCATCGTTAAGTCATTTGATCTAGAAAATATACTGGGAAATAATTCTATTGAGCCAATGGCTATGGAACAAGTAAGGAAGTGTCAAACCTTAACAAAATAATTCCCTGAGGTGGCAGAAATAAAACTGTCAAATGGCTTAATCAAAGCCATTTTGTTTACAAAAAACTATTGGCTGAGAGTCCTATGAACCCATTGGCAATGGAACAAAGACACTAAAAAAAAAGCATCGACACCTCTAAACAACAAGTGGCAAACCTACCAAATAGCTGCATTATCTGCACAACACTTTTCCAGAATTGCCAAATCAATGTAGTTAGTCCATAAAAAGCAACAAGCCAGTTGCAAAAGAGCAAGCCCAGAGCGTGGGATTCCTACCAAAATAAAAGCTTACTTCCCTACTTAACAATCATCCAAATTAAAGCCAATCAAAGAAAAGTGGTGCCACTTTATTTGAGCACTTCTAAACATGAGAATTTCGTTTTTTTTTTAAATCTTGCTCACTCTACATAGGAAAATCCAGTTCATTAGCAGTACGTAAGGCCATCTAAAGCCCGCTCGAGACTGCTTACTTCCAGTATCTGCTTGTCCAGTTTGGTCATGCAAACTACTACTGGCAAAAATACAGGGTTGGGTAGGGTTACTTTAACTGGATTACTTTCAATTACTTTTGGATTACTCCAATACCAAATATGCTAATAAAAGACAAAAGAAACTAAATATGAATAAAATTACTAAATTTTGTGCAGGCTTGGGGAGTAACTGAATACATGGAACGGCAAAAATGATGTTGGCAAGCTGTTTGGATTTATTTTCATTTTGTTTCTGTCGCATTGTACTGTATGATAGTTTTGCCGGAGATCAAAGAGATCAAAGCCAGGAGAGAAAGCTTACCGCGTGTTGTGAGTCATAATTTAATTCATATTTAGTTTATTTTGTCTTTTATTAGCATATTTGGTATTGGAGTAATCCAACAGTAATTGAAAGTAATCCAGTTAAAGTAACCTTACCCAACCCTGCAAAAATATAAAAGATACAAAAAATGTGCTGTAATTTTTATTTGTGAGTGTTTATTTACATTTCTAGTAATTTAATTTTAAGTGTACAGTAAGTGCTTAAGTATCATCAACAGTCACCAACCTCAACCTCCGCCAATTGCTCCCCCTAATAATGATTGCAAATGTTCCTTATTAAGCAATAATAAACCTTTCAAACAACGCAGCACCTATTTACTCAAAGCAAGACAAGCTATGTAGAATTTATGTTTCACGGATCCCTTAACCACTTGGTTCATAAGGGCTCCCTTTCCTCTGGTGTGTCTTGGGCAAGTACAGACTGGCAATGCCCATCCCTCTCCAGGTGTTTTTGTTGGGAGGAGGGTTTACAGAAGCAGGCAAAACGACCTGATCTTACTCATCGCTAGTGCAAAGAAAGCACTTGGAACAGGTGTCTAAATTCCTTGATGTATTATTTAGTGCATCCTTGTGGTAAATAAACTTCTTTCATTAAAAAATAACAACATATGTTTTTCGATTGAACAAAAATACATGAATTATCATATAATTATTCACATTTTTTAAATATTTGCTTCAAAATTAGCAATCTACGATGATCTTGTCGTCTGACACCAGTGACACAGATGATCCAGATTAGAGCTGAAATGGGCAATATATTTCTTCCCTGTGTAAAATTTGTTATGTGATGTAAACAATGTGAATCGATCAAAGAACCCTTAAAATAAAGTTATGCGATCTCCGTCACTCCTCCTTGCAGCTGCCCGCCTTCCTCCACAGCACTTTCACACATTTGTTATGGTGTGCATAATAAACTCAAATGTTATTTCTTTAATATTAATTTATTTGGCCCTACTGTATTTTTTCTCTTTCATTACTATTTGAATGTGTTTTTACACAGAAGCAATTCGAGCTACGAGCATGATAAAGGAATTAATTGATGTCGTGAGAAGTACCACTGTATATGTTACCAAACCACTACTGACAGTGTACCCTGTCGGATTTTTAACTTTAAAATTATTCCATATCGGTAAAATTTGCTCAATACCTGAGCAATTTAAGCTATGAGCACAATATTAGAATTTGTTCAGTTTGTAAGAAGAAGTACCTCTGTAAGTTACCAAACCGCTACTGACAGTGTGCGCTATCGGACCAATTCGTTTTTAATTATTTTATATTGGAAAAATGTGCTCATAACACAAGCAATTAGAGCTTTGAGCAGGGTACTGGAATGAATTCAGCTCTTAATAAGTGTCATTGTACATGTTACCAAACCCTTGTTGACAGTGTGCCCTGTCGCACAGGTGGAGTCGGACAGTGGCTGGATGATGACCAAGAGCTCAGTGTCCCACCTCCAGGGCACAGTGCTGTCCTTCTTCGTCAAGGCCACTGACTGTGGCTTGCCGGCCAAACACTCGCTAGTGTCGGCCTTCATCCACGTGGTACCTGCAGACGCCTTCATCCCGTCCTTCAGCCAGCCCCAGTACTCCTTCACCGTCCCAGAGGACACACCAGCCGGTACAGCATTGGGTTCCGTCTACATGGGGGCTGGCCAAAGTGCCACCTTCTCCGCCGTGGCGGGAGAAACTGCCGACAGCAACCGGGGCGGCACGTTTCTGGTGGAGGCCGACACGGGGCTGGTACGCTTGGTCAAGCCCCTGGACTATGAGCTCGTTTCCGTCTATCGCTTCAAGGTGGTCGCGGCTGCCCGCAGGAACCTCATCGAGGCCATCACTAGTGTTGATGTGGAAGTCAAGGTTAGTGGCTGGAGGACAATTGATTTTGAATGTGTTAGAGCAAGGAAAGGATGGATTTTTAATCGAGAACTTCATTGATTTGTATGTGTTAGAAAGAATTGTATTGATTTGAATATGCTTTAGAAAACACTATCCATTTTAGCTTGTTCAATGCCAATGATGGGTTTGTACGTCAAAGTTAAAAGCACTTCACTTTTGGGCTGCAACCAATGTTTTCGTTAAACTCCGTACTTGCGCAATTAATTGCGCACTGCCCAGACTTTCTCCCCACACAAGGAAATCTATCCAGCGCATAAAATTCAGGGCTCGTGATTGAGATTTCAGAACAAATTCTGCCAAAAGTACAATGCATGCAGGTAAAAACAACACTGCTCCTTTTGGCGGTATATTTTAAATGCGGTATTTGGAAGTCAATGCTAAATTTTTACTGAGTTGAACAAGGCTGTAAGGTTTTTGTGAAAGAGCTGGATCTTTTAGCTCCTTACTGGCTTTTCAGATGTTTTTTGTTGCTTCATTCCATATATTCACAATTATTATGTAACATTATGCCCAAAATGACTTACAAAATAGGGAGGAGATGAGCAAAAATGCAAAAAATATCAAACTGAAAAAAAGCCAAAAGCTAAGAAAAAAAGAAACAAAAGGAGAGATAAAAAAAGGAAAGGAGAAAAAGGAAAAAAACAGGAAACATATGAAAAAAAGTTAAAAGCAAGAAAAAAAGGTAAAAACTCGGTTGGAAGATAAAAGGAAGAAACAAATTGAAACAAAGAAAAGAGAGAAGTATAAAAGAAGAAAAGAAAACATCAAGAAAAAAAGCACTGAAAAGCTCAAAAAGAATAAACAAAAGTAGGGAAAAAGAAAAAAAAGGACCAAAAAAAAGACAGTCTTTCTCCTCGATTGGTCTTGTGTTCCATTCAAATAATTACCAAATATATTAAGTCAATATTACTTCCACTAAAAATTTTGATGAATAACAGTTCTGGATTGTTTAACCGACAAAATAAATCCCCCAAAAAGGATAAGAATCTCGTGATTAGATATTTTTCTTCCAAATTGTATGTAGTTAGCTCTGAATTCAGCAATTGTCAAACAGTTTTAACACTGACGTTTATCTTCTTTCATGTTTTTTCTTTGTACTGTAAGCATTCATTTCAAGTATGTTTCTCAGGCACAGTCTGGCATAACACTCAGGCTCTCTTATATAGCAAGATTTTTGTGTATAAAATGCAAAGTGCATGTATGTCGTCAAAACCAGATTGGCTTGAATGTTACCCCGGTACATATATCTTACAGAGGCGAGTCCGACGTGCTTTTTAAATGGTTGCGCGTCACTGAGTTACTGCCATGATACGCAAGATTTGGTACGTGTACTTAATGTTGATGCCATCATTTCTGTATGTAACCGCTCGAGACAGAGATGTTGTTGCTCATGAGCAACTCGCAGCAGAGATTAAATTCATAGAAGATCCTTCACTCTGTCGGAAAAACTTGTCTGGTGATAATAGTCGACAAGGAATTTTTTTTTATTATCAATTTTTGCCTAATCGTTGCAGCCCCTTTTTTCAGACAACCACATATGAATGGCTGTTTTCTGAGTGATAACTTTATGCAAATTCAAGTGAAGTAGCATGAGGCTCATTAACTAAAGCAGTTGGATTAATCACTACCCATTGTGTCTCCCCTCTTTCTCTGCAATGCAAAAAACAACCCCAAAAATACCCCTACAAACTATGGCGAAAGGTCAAGGATGTGAACGACAACGAACCGAAGTTTGAGACGGAGACATATGTCGCCACAGTGATGGAGGGTATGCCCGTCGGCACCAGGGTGGTCCAGGTGCGGGCACTGGATCCTGACTGGGGCTCCAATGGTCAGGTGGGTCACCAGCCATGTGACAAAAATCCTACATACAATTCAGTGACGTGCGGTGAGTTTCGTGCCTGGTGAGGCGCACTTAGATTTACAAATAAATGAATCTGCTTCTTATTCCTTATTTGATAAACAAAGCCAGAAATAAAATATATACTCTTGCAAAGAAACAACTTTTATTGTCTTACCCTTAACTTATAAATTAAGTATATACATTGTTCCGTTTGAACGAAAGCATCAATATAAAGGTAATTCACCATTTTAAAAAATTGTCCACGCAATGTGAAAAAAAATATCAGATGGCTTGACCTGCTGTTAGCTTGCACGAATTCTATTTTTGGGGGCTGAGGTTTGCGCCATAAAAGAATCTTCGTCTTAATCACCCTCTGGCATCAGGCCGGACAATTGCGTGCCTCATTCTGCATATGTAGATGCTCAGCACAGTAATTTGTTACATACTGCTCCTTTTGAACTAAGGATCAATAGATAAAAAGCCTTCCATTATGAAAGAGGTCCTTGAGAACCCCTCATCTGAGGGCCTCCAGTCCTGTGCCCCTTGCAAGTAAAATCCATCAATGTCTTCTCTCTTTACATTGAATGTTCAATCCAGTTTAAACTTGACAGTGCTGACTGACGCACATAAACCTCCACCGCTGCTCTCAGGTGACGTACAGCCTGGAAGATGCGCCGTTGGCTGTGTTCTCCATCGACAGCAAGACGGGCTGGATTACTACGGCCGCCGAAATGGACCACGAGGCGTGCTCCAGCTACAGCTTCCGCGTGTTAGCATCTGATCTGGGTGAGACTCAATCGCTGCTCTCCGGCGCCGCCGTCACCGTCACCGTGTCGGACATCAACGATAACGCGCCGCGTTTCCGGCGGGAGTTGTACCGCGGCGCCGTCAAAGAGAGTGACCCTCCCGGGGAGGTAGTGGCCGTGCTCAAGACCACCGACGCGGATGGGACCGACCAGAACCGCATGGTCAGCTTCTACATTACTGGTGAGGGAAGATTAAAAACACCTGTAAAACCTGGCATTGTGAAATTCCATTTTAATATTGTTCCAAAGTGAAGTAGGTTTTTTTCTGTACTTGACTTTTTAATGGCGACTGAGTGGTTAGCTAGTGTGCCTTGAAAATCTGAGCGCATATGAGCGAGCCTGTATTCGAATGGTTGTATGCCTCTGTTTGCCCTGCGACTGGCTGGCAACCGGTTCCCTGTCCCAGTGATTTAGATAGCTGGATAGGGGCACGCCCATGACCGCACTGAGGATAAGACTCTTTTACGTCAATAAACTGTAGTTATTGGCTGCTGTTGTTCAGACTTACAATGACGCTGGGTAGGACATTTGTATAAAAGCCTGGCCCACATGTGTAGAACTTTCTTCAATCTACAAAACTTTGCACATACCCCATATACAACCGCAAATATTTATTTGATATGGTAGCAGCTTATACAGCAGTTCGCTTCATATAGCTCTACTTTTTGGTCTTCTTTTATAATAAGGTTTAACTCATGCAAGAAGAGATGTGTATAATACATCATTGTCAGGTTCATTGAGGCATTTGTTTACAAAAAATACCAAAAGGAAGAGGCGCAGATGCTTGATTACTTTCCAGCTGGGAGAAGGCTGAGGAACAACCATCAGCTCATCAGCTTCTGATGTCCCTCAGACTCCCTAAACATTTTATTTTACTAGGGAGGCCCATGGTTACATTTGTGTCTAGATAAGGTGGAGGGGAGGAAACCACATGCAACTCAGAGACACGGCAAAACATGTCATGTTATTCTTCTGTTAATCTCACAAGATGTCTTTTAATTGTACTGAAGAAATTGAAAGTATTGTTTGAAAGTGCTTAAAGTGCTTGAATTTACCCTCGAAAATGGTGAACTACCCCTGGTTATAGGAGATGCACCTTTCTGTGTTGACCAAAGCCATAGGTTTGGTCTTGGCATTGATGGGGAGCACATTTTGAAGTGATCACATAATATTGGTCAGGACAAAACAAAGATTGCTCGATATTGGTCCATGCCAAAACTATGTTGTTGGTTTCGTTCATCAAAACAACTAGTCGACAGGAATTTCTGCTCCCTCATTGACCAAGTATTGTAAAATTACAATGTTCTCATAAGACCCACCTTTTTTTTTTTTTTTAACAAATACTTCATGTCCTCAGGGACATGTGTCGAATGTGCGTCCCGCGGGCCAAATCAGGGCTCCCTAGGGTTTCTTTCTCTGTCCTTCTTTTGTAATCAATTTCCTTTATCTCTTTCTTTGTAATTTTTTCTCTCTCTCCTTTTCTGTGTCCTTTTTCTCTTTTTGTCTCTATTTTATCTGTTTCTCTCTCTCATGCCTCTTTCTTTCTCTCTCTCCTTTTTTCTTTCTTTCTCTTTGTCTATCTTAGTCTTTCTGTCTCTCTTTTTCTCCCTTTTCACTTTCTCTCACTTTATGTCTCGTTTTTCTCTCGCTTTCTTTCTCTTTCTCTCTCTCTAGCTCTCACTCTGTCTCTTTCTGTCTCTCTTTTAATGTTCTTTCTCTTGCTTTCTTTCTCTTTTTATTTTCTCTTTCTCCCTTCTCATTCTCTTTATCATTCTCTTGCTCATTCTGTCTCTTTTATCTATCTATTTCTAGCTTTCTTTTTTTTCTCTCATTCTCGTTAAATCTTTCCGTTGCTCGTTCTTTCTCTGATTTGTTCTCTCTCTCGCTCTTTCTGTCTATCTTTTACTCCCTCCCTTTCTTTATCCTTAATTTACAAGTCAGGTTCCCATTAGTTTTTTTCTACCATGTGGGCCCCGAACTTAAATGAGTTTGATACCCCTGTCCTGAGGCCTCCTATAACACCATCTAAGACATGACAACATATTTTCCTATATGGGTCTTGAAGAGATAACACACTTTTTTTATTTACACTTAAACTAAAAATCAAACATGGATAGACATTATGCCACGGAAGATTCAATCAGATGAAAAAAATAGAAATATATTTGAAAATCAAATGTTTTTTGGCATGAATTATTTATCTATCTGATGGAATTTAGTAGAAATACAAATAGGTTGCCTTCACACCTATCCAATTAGTTTCTCTTTTGTAGCCGCCAAGTCACTTTTTGTTTGCTCATTAGACTTGGCGTCTGTTTCCCGCGCACCTGATTGTTATTCTGCGGTGAAACAGACTTTTTTGGATTAGGGAACTGTTTTTAAAACCCTTTGTGGGATCAAGCCGTTGCAGTCGCGGCAGTCTTTTGAGAGTTGCTGTTGTTTTCTTGGCCAGGACGTGTTTCGTTTCTGCAATAACGCAGGTTGTTGTTGCTTTCATTTTCTGCATTCCTTCTTCACACACTAGTTTATTGGAGGTGTCCTAATCAAAGGTCAGACACCCAAATGCCACGTACGCCTCGTTTGCACAGGGACACGATTGAAGGTTTTTCCCTAACATCTCCTTGCCTCTGATGTTTTCCTTTATATTTGCAACCAATTGCATCACACTTTTTAAAGTTGTGATCAGCAATGTATTTTGATTGCTTTATCAATGCACAAACACTAGATTTATTTTCAGTGCAACCCTAACACTTACTGTATTGTTAATTATATGCTGAGAGTCTACAAATTGTCTTTTAGATTACTGGTTCTCAACTGGTCCGACTTAAGGACCAACTGCTCCACCCAAATGACAAGCTGCGACCCAAATGAAACAAAAAATCTCAAATGAACAGAGTGTGCAGTTTAAAACAGAGACAGTAGAATGTATTTCCCCCCAAAAACTAAATGACGACGTCAAGTACCATATATATCTGCATATAAGCCCATATCACAGAGGTAGGGAACCTATGGTTCGTGAGCCATGCATGGCTCTTTGAATGAATACAAATGGAAATGAGTACTTAATGAAAATTCAATCTGTGCTAATCCAATTTGCCGTGCTTAGCCATTGTAACACTGACAATGCAATTAGTTTAGTCCAATATATAAAGGGCATAGTTTCCAGTACAGTTTACAATTTGGTGTCACATCAACAGTTTCTGTTTTAGCTGTACGTAACTAAGGAATCCTTTATATGGAAGGACATAAATAAATGTATGTTCACTCTTGAGACACTTAATGATGAAAACTCACAGAACAAGCCAAAAACGCCAGCCAAGTACACAGAGCTATTTGATTGGATAAGCGGTAAGGGTGGGCGGATCACAGCTTGCTTAGGGCCCGGTCACACAGCCGTTTGCGTCTGTATCGAGGCTGAATCACGGCCAGAAATTTCTGCCTGTGAAGCAGACGCTGTTGGACGCTTTGAGATCGCCATACAGACGAGATACAGCAGTGCTTTACACGCGGTCGGAAATTCACACGCGGTTGGCCGCGCGAAAAAGTTTTGCGCTGCTCAAAACTTTACACCACGTGTAACCGCGGGCGGCACACGTGGTACACACGAGGTAATGACGCGGTACAGACACGGAACGACGTGCAACGGCCGCGGCCAGGGAGTGGTTACACACGGGTAGGACACGAAATTTTAGCGGGTAATCGTGGGTGGAGCACGGTCATAGCACGTTTGTTCTGCGCCTGTATCGCGGTGTTATCACGTGAATTAGCGTGTGTCACGTGTGTGACGGTCAAACGCCTTTCTCCGCGTATATACAGCTCGATTTGCCGAGCACACGTCAGTTGTGCTCGAGACGTCAATGGGTGAAAATGGATACCCGTCACCGTAGTGACCTCGTCTTAATCCATTTTTATTCTTGACATTTCTTTTCATTTCATAAAAAGATGATAAAATAAAAATGAAAAACTATTACAATAATAACATATTGGCTTCTTCGGTGCCATAGCTTGAAATCTTGATCTTCACGGGACTGTGTCTTGAGCGGTTATGATTTCTACAGCCCGGTGTTGTACCGAGAAATGCATCCCTGCCGAGATTTGTATCCCCTCGCTACTATAACCACTTTTACTTCGTTTTATTTCACTTTTATATCATTTTTCGAGAATGTGATGGCGAAGATATAACCAAAACCACTTCGACTTGCATTTGTTGGGAATGTAATACAACTTAAACCATTCCGTCTTTGTATTTGTTGTGAATGTAATCGAACGGTAATGCACACCGTACATAAATCACTTTTGAGAACTGTTATGCACTTTACCATAAAGCTTATTATGCTGAAATAAGCTTTATGGTAGAGTGCATAACAGTTTCAATACGAGCGATTTGAATAGAAAAGGGCAAAATAAACATGTTACCTGCTCAAAAGTGATTTATATACGGTGTGCATTACCGTTCGATTACATTCCCAACAAATGCAAGACAAAGTGGTTTTGGTTATATGTCCGCTATTACATTCCTGAAAAGTGATAGAAAAGTGAGATAAAACCAGGTCAAAGTGGTTATAGTAGCCAGGGGATACAAATCTCGGCAGGGATGCATTTCTCGGCACAACACCGGCTCGGCAGCTTTTATACCCGTGGTCCACACGCGGAAATGACGCGGAAATGACGCGGAAATGACGCGGAAATGACGCGGAAATGACGCGATGAGGAAGCGGAACAGTCGCCGGCGTCTGTTTTGCGGGCATACCACCGATGAACAGCGGGTTGGCCAATTTTGCGCATTTTGCATCGCGGGCAACCACGGGCAAAAAAAAAATCGCAAAATTTGACCTGCGATACAGACGCAAACGGCTGTGTGACCGGGCCCTTAGTCTTTCTCACACACGCCCACTGCGCTAGTAGAAAATACTGTATATCTGGAAAGTTTAAAATTTTCAAAACAACTGCTTGCACTGTGTTCAGAAACTATTATTTACGAGAACAATTAAGTTTAAAACAAACGTCAAGGATCTTAAGTAACTGCGGGACAATTTTAAAGTGGTATATTTGTTAATATGCTTCACTTTAATATTTCATAAATGGTATAAAATCTTCTAATGTCACTCAGTGAAATAGAATGCGCAGAAATATTAGCTTTTGTCTGGAGAGTGGGTTTGGCGGTTTTGTTAAATTCTGTCTTAAAATATATTGTGTTGCTCTCTCTCAAAAATAAAATCCCCAAATATTTTGCTTTTGTGGCTCTTTGGGTCATAAAAGTTCCCGACCCTTGCCCTAAAACATTTTTAAAATAGTCATCTACTAAGAGAAATTAAAAATACAAAAAAGCGTCTCCCAAGAAATCCATAATTAATTAATTATTTAGGTAATAAAGGTTGATATACCGATAACAAGGTAAACATATAACATTTTGAAACTATTAACTCCAAGATGAAACCGTTTTTAACATCATGGTGGCGTGTGTTGATCAGGTGGAAACGTGGGCGGTGTGTTCGGCTTAGCATTGGTGCAAGGCGAGTGGAAGGTGTACGTAAGCGGCCCACTGGACCGCGAGCGCCAAGACCGATACCTGCTCAACGTGACGGCAAGCGATGGCCTCTACGTGGCTCGCGCCGCCGTGGAGGTCACCGTCATGGATGCCAATGACAACAACCCAATCTGCAACCAGGTAAAAGTGCGACCGTATGCAAGAACAGGGGTTGAGAACCTATGGCTCGCGAGCCATATATGGCTATTTCATGAGTACATATGGAGATAAAATAGAACATGTGCAACTATTTACTATGTTACACACTAAGCTGATTGTAGCATGCCAAAAGCCAAGACAACACTGCTTTTTAACCGGGTTCGGTCTAGTTTATATAGGGCACAGTATCAACTACAGTTTACAATTAAGGTGTCACACTAACAGACCCCGTTTAGCTAAGAAATCCTTTATATAGAAGCTCATTTATTGACGTGTGTTCATTGTTGAGACACTTTATAATGAAAACCCACAGATCAAACTGTAAACATCCAAAAACTCTAGCTAAGCACTTAGAGAAATTTGATTGGGTGAGCGGTAGAAATGGACAGAGCTATACAAAAGGTGTGCACACTCTGCACTGCAGGTAAATATTTTGGTATCCATGTTTGCAGTATTTTGTGACATTTTTAAAAAAAGAACTTCCTTGTTATAAAACCATTATTTTTGACAAAAACGACCGCGACTCTCTTATGTAATTGCGGGAGGGAGACACATTTTATGTGGTATATTTTATGGGACACAATCATTATTGTTATTTCATAGATTTTATTAAGTCATCTAGTCACACAGTGAAATCAAATTAGCTTTTGTCTGCATGGTGGTTTTTTGTCTTAAAAAAGGTTGTGTAGCTCTCGTAAACAAAAAAATCTAAATAGTTTTGCAATTATGGCTCTTTGGGTCAAAACGTTTCCCAACCCCTGGCCAAGAACTATGAGTTGGTGCTATTTTAATTTTTAGGAAATCTTCAAGAAGTACCAAGATTTGTAAACAGCGTGCCGCTACATACAGTACGAGATGAATTTGTTCCCAGATCGTGGTCATATCTAGAATTGTTCTTATCTCGAGTGAATACCTACTTAACAAAATAAATCATTGGAAATAAATCAAATTGTAAAAATTCTCGCTGAATATCCTAGAATAATTTGAGGGTTGCGAGTCCCTTCAAATGATTTGCAGATAAACATCGCCATCTTCTGTCTTCATCCAGACGGATAAAAGTCAAAATCTGGACAAGAACTTTGCTGTTTGGAACATCAATAAATCACAATTATCGTGGTTAGTGGTATTTGTTGCCTATTCAACTGCCGTGTGCTCAAGTGCTTGTTGCTGTCCAGCATGGCTCTCATTCTGCCAGGGAATGCGACATGATGTAAACGTACAAACGGTCAATTTATAATAGTCAATGTATTTTTTGCGTATAATTAATTTATAGTGATTTATTTGAAGATTGATTTTTTTTACCACTTGGAGGTGCTACATGATACACTGTCATAATGGGTTGTATTGGCTGATTTATTAGGCAAAATAGTGATGAAGGAAAAAAAAAATCAACCTTTCACTTGGATTTCATGATTGAGTTTGTTCTTATCTGAAGAAGGATAAAAAAAACCTTGGTGCAGGTTTAAGCTCCACTGAGCAAAGTTCTGGTTTACCTTTTGATTGTTTTTTCAGCCTTTCTCACCTTCATGAGTGTTTTTTCCTCCTTAAAGCTAATCCTCTTTTGGGGTAATTTGTGTTCCCAAAGACATTTATTTATGTAAGCAATGTGCATCATTACAGACAAGTGAGGTTTGGCGCATTCACATTTGATGTCACTACTCCTCACAATCTTAAAGCCTCTAATTTACTTTAAATTACTAAATGAGTTTACAATACACAAAAGGCCCGAGACTGTGTTTGAGCGTGTGTTATCACAGAGGCCATTTTGGGCTACGATCAATAGGAACCACTTAACCTTGTTTGGTTAGCTTTCGTCAGTGGGGATAATGGGGACGCACGTGTTTGTGTGTTTTGCATGTGCCAGGCTGTGTACAGAGCTTCGTTTCCAGAGGACGTTGCAGCCAACAAGGGTGTTCTGACAGTAGTCGCCTCAGACATCGATTCGGGCTCCAGCGCTGAAATTCAGTACTCACTTTTTGGTATCGGAGTGGAAGATTTCTACATGGATGCCAACACTGGTACCTCGCATGACACCACCCAAAATGTTTGAAGACATGAGTGCCATTGTCATTCTCGATGAATTCATTTTAAATAATAAGTCAAACCACAGTCAAGGGAAAAGGCTTGGTAGAATCATCGGGGTAATGCCTAGTATAGAAAAGTAACATATTGGGCAGAGATGAACACACTCATTTGCCGTAGCTGTCTATATCACTCATTTAGCGCAGCAGTCAGTATTAATTAAATTGGTAATGGTATGTACACAGAAGTGCGGCAAAATCATTCTCAAAACAATAATAATAATTAATAATTTCCTTTGTATTGTCATTCTTTTGTAAGAACGAAATGTCAATACACCTGACCCGTTGTAGCGAGCCGATGCAGCCGCAGCCAACAGAGGGCGCCGCCATTTTACCAATGTTATAAGTCTTAGGTATGACTCGGCCGAGGCGCGAACCAGCGACCTCCCAGTCTCAAAGCGGGCGCCCTACCATCTAGGCTACTGAGCTGGTAAAAAATGAAGTTGAGCTTCCAAAACTCAATGTACTGTACTGATCAAAACTCAGAAGCCCGTACAATCACAACAACCTGTAAACATGCAAGCTATCTCATCTCTTGCACACATGACAAAATGATGAAGAGAAGATTGATTTTCTAATACTATATAAAAGGAGTACACAATCATTATCAGGTTGACAGTTATCGGACTGATAACAGCCTAATACGTCTATTTTTTATAGTTTTCGGCCCGATAGGAAAATATACAGATGCTGCCCTACTTATGAACGAGTTAGGTTCTGGACAATCGTTCCTAAGTTGAATTTGTTCGTAAGTTACTTCAGTGCTATATTTTGTATGGAATGTATGTTTAAGGTTTATATAAGTATGTTTAAGGAATTTATAAGTAACCTGTATTGTTTTGTACTAAAAAAAAATAAACATTTAATAAAATAATATGCTCTATAAAGATAAATAAAGTGAGGTTTAATTTATTTTCGGAAAATGGGCTTCAAGCGTTAGGTGCCTTCCTCCTCCGTGGTTAGTGTGTGTGAGAGAGTGTATTTGTGCTCTTCAGTATATCTCTTCATAATACTCTGGCATTCTGAAAAGGAAAGCACAAAATAATTGGTGGGGGAGCTGAGGTGGTGGTACTAAAAACCACGTGGTCTTCCCCTGGACCAAAAACTTGATAAAAAACATGGGCCGCAATACAGGGTCTTTCTGGTCGTGTATAATGATCTTTTTTAATTTAGTACCATTAGTAGCATTACTTGGTCTCCTCACTATCATTTTGTCATGTAGGCAAAATATGGGAGCACTTGAGATCAGTCAGATGTCTACAGGCTGATTGTAAAGGCTTACACATTCGCCTAAGACGCAAAAGGTCCCCGGTTCGAGACCAGATGGACCTGCCGAAAAATGGCCACCACCAGGCTGTACTTTCCCCAGACACACCACAGGATATGGTGCCTCTATGACCCCAGTGGTTAGGGGATACAGTCGCCCACAGTACATTGAGGTCTTTTTTTGAGAATCTTATTGTCACACCCTGCGTATATGTTAGTGCCAAATTATTAATTTTGACTGTTATTTGGATAAGATTAAGAGCTTCTAATCGCAGAACAGGCTCTTAAGCGCTGAAACATGTGTCATTTCTCGGCACTAGACATTTCCCTGCTGGAATTTCTGTGTTAGAAATGGACATGAAAAAGTTCATTTTTATGGCTGTTTAAACCTGCGAGTTAAAATCCAGTGCAGCTTGTATAAAAACAAACTTAACTTTCTTCTTTAAATTCGACAATGCGGCTTTAATCAGGTACACTTTGTAGTCTGGAGTTCACTGCTAGATCGAGTTAAAATATATCCTTGTGTGTTGAAGGCGAGATTCGGACAGTGGCACCGCTAGACCGCGAGAGCCGGCCGGCTTACAAGTTAATTGCCCAAGCTACGGATGGCGGTGGGCTCTTCTGCCGTTGCGACGTTTCGCTGACACTCCTGGACGTCAACGACAACGCGCCAACTTTCGCATCCTCGCGCTTTGTTGCCAGGGTATATGAGAATGCATTACCCAACACGCTCATCACGAGGCTGCGGGCCACCGACCTGGACCAAGGCCTCAATAGGACCATCACCTACTCATTGGCCAACTCGGCTGAAGGCTTCTTTTCCATTGACCCTGTGTCGGGGGTGGTGATTCTGGAGCAGCCCCTGGATCGAGAGAGTCAGGACACATACCAGCTTCGTGTCCGGGCCAGTGACCAAGCTGGGCTGCACGGGGGGCTATTTACACAGGTTGGCAACCTCCCTAAACTCTGAGTCTTGTTCCATGCAAGATTAACTTATCACATGATTTCTATGGGTGCATGAAATCCCTAGAAATGTTCTAATTTCAATGTTGTGTTTTCAAGGATTGAAAAGTGCTAGAATTTTTGGTGAGGTTCTTGAATTTGCCTGGGATGTGTACCAGGTTTCACAACAAGTCCACTGATAAATGAAGCCAACACTGTTCTCTAGTGGCTTCACTTTGCCATTGCATTTCTTCCTTTGTGATTAATGGCAGCAAGCATTAGTTTGTATGGTACTGTCCTATGAAGCGTTATCACCCTGATTGGGGAGCTGCACCTAAACAGGGTACTATAATATGTTTATCAGTGCAAGGATTATGCATCAGTTATAAAAAGGTATTATGGGCAGTGGAAAAATTTTGGTAGCGTTTCAGTGGTAAAATGAAATGTGAAGAACTTCATGCAACTGAAAATCTAAGCTACATATTGGTTGGTTGGTTGGTTAGATCCCTTACCTACATTCAACACTTATATGGGGAGAGATTTTTCTGGAGAATATTTACAGATGTATTGTTCAGATCCAAAAATATATTTGCAATTTATTTAAGATCTAAAAATCATATGTCCTGATAAATAAACATGCAAAATTAGAAATCACAAATGATAACTGTTTTTTGTATTTTTGCTCCTATTTGCAAAATGCATGAGTCAAACCCTTTTTCTTCCATTAATGGTACTGGTGAAGTTAAAAGTCCTTGAAAAGTTCTTAAATTTGGCAATAAAAAGGGTGAACGAAACCTGTTCTTAGTTTAGCTTACTCATTTCTCCTTCCCCATGTGGTGTCAAAGCACTTTGACACTGACTTTGATTGTCAAAATATTTTGGTCTAAATTTGAATACAGTACTCGAAAAACATGAATGGTATGTTCCCATGAAGTCTCAGAAAGAAGCTTTGGTGTATATTTTGGTCACCACCCTTACAGTGGCTTGCCAAACTTTTTGGCCCCCTTGAACTTTGTGACCTTTTGCCACATTTCAGACTTCAAACATCAAGATATAAAACTGTAACTTCTTGTGAAGAATCAACAATAAGTGGGAAACAAGCATGAAGTGGAACACTTTATTGGATATTTTAAACGTTTTTAACAAATAAAAACAAAAAAGTGGGTGTGCAATATTATTCAGCCCTATTGAGTTAATACTTTGTAGCACCACCTTTTGCTGCGATTACAGCTGCAAGTCGCTCGGGGCAGGTCTCTATCAGTTTTGCAGATCAAGAAACTGATATTTTTGCACATTCCTCCTTGCAGAACAGCTCGAGCTCAGTGAGGTTGGATGGAAAGCGTTTGTGAACAGCAGTTTAAAGTTCTTTCCACAGATTCTCAATTGAATTAAGGCCATTCTAACACCATGATATAGTTTTTGTTTAACCATTCCATTGTAGCTTTTGCTTTATGTTTTGGATCATTGTCTTGTTGGAAGACAGATCTCCGCCCCAGTCTCAGGTTTTTGCGGACTTCATCGGGTTTTCTCCCTGAATGGCCCTTTATTTGGCTCCATCCAACTTCCCATTAATTTTAACCATCTTCCCTGTCCCTGTTGAAGAAAAGCAGGCCCAAACCATGATGCTGCCACCATCATGTTTGACTGTGGGGTTGGTGTGTTGAGTGTGATGACCTGTGCTGCTTTTACGCCAAACATTGTTGCCAAAAAGTTCGTTTTTTTTGTCTCATCTGACCAGAGCATCTTCTTTCACATGTTTGGTGTGTCTCCCAGGTGGCTTGTGGCAAACTTTAAAGGACAATTTTTAAGAAATGGCTTCCTTCTTGCCACTCTTCCATAAAGGCCAGATTTGTGCAATATATGACTGATTGTTGTCCTATGGACAGATTCACCCACCTCAGCTGTAGACCTCTGCAGTTCATCCAGAGTGATCATGGGCCTCTTGGCTGCATCTCTGATCAGTTTTCTCCTTGAATGAGCTGAAAGTTTAGGGGGACGGTCCGATCTTGGTAGATTTGCAGTGGTCTGATACTCCCCCTATTTCCATATTATTGCTTGCACAGCGCTCCTTGGGATGTTTAAAGCTCGGAAAATCTTTTTGTATCTGAATCCAGCTTTAAACTTCTCAACAACAGTATTTCGGACCTGCCTCATGTGTTCCTGGTTCTTCATGATGCTCTCTGCGCTTAAACAGACCTCCGAGACTATCACAGTGTAGGTGTATTTATACAGAGACTTGATTACACACAGGTTGGTTCCATTTATCATTGTTAGTAATTTAGATCAACATCGAATCATTCAGAGATCCTCACTGAACTACTGGACGAAGTTTGCTGCACTGAAAGTAAAAGGGCTGAGTAATTTTGCACACCCACTTTTTCCTTTTTTATTTGTTAAATTTTTTTAAAATATGCAATAAAGTGTGTTCCACTTCATGATTGTGTCCCACTTATTGTTTATGCTTTACAAGAAATTACAGTTTTATATATTTATGTTTGAAGTCTGAAATGCGGCAAAGGGTCACAAAGTTCAAGGGCGCCAAATAGTTTCGCAAGCCACTGTATGAGCATCCCATTTAAGAGAGGACGGCTCGATATTCACTACGTGGAGACGCTATAACAAGCCACATAGATTTTAATTAAGATCAATGCTTTTCACATGAGCACCGAGAAGGGAAGATGAACAGAGGTGACAGCTAAAAGGCAAAAGATTCTCTGGTGCCCACTTGTGGCAAATACAGTGGTACCTCTACAAACCTGCTTGTATCTCGAATTGCGTGAGTATCAAGCTGATTTTACCAATATAAAATAATTATCAACAGGGTTGGGTAGGGTTACCTTAACTTGATTACTTTCAATTACTTTTGGACTACTCCAATACCAAATATGCTAATAAAAGACAAAAGAAACTAAATATGAATAAAATTATGACTCACAACACGTAAGCTTTCTCTCCCGGCTTTGATCTCTTTGATCTCCGGCAAAACTAACATAAAATGCGACAGAAACAAAATGTAAATAAATCCAAACAGCTTGCCAACATCATTTTTGCCGTTCCATGTATTCCGTTACTCCCCAAGCCTGAAAAAAATTTAGTAATTTTAATGCTCGTAACTTGGATTTTCCTCGCCGAGCTCGATTTTTGTTTCAAATAAATCTTGCATATAGAAATTCTTATGTCTATAGGTATGACTGTATATAGAAATATGTGCCTGGAAAACATGCTTGCATTGACCCTTTTGCAATTTACATTTTTGATTGTTTGGTTTGTGTTTGGGTTTTGTGGATTACAGACTAGTGCGGAGGAGGCAAGAGACTGGAAGCTGGGTTGCTCAAAAAGAAAGTTCTATTAAAGAACAAAGCCAGGACCAAAGTAGCAAACAAATTATGGGGCACAAAGCAAATTACACAATGTCCAAACAAGAAACCGAAACAAAAAAACAAAAAACAAAGATCAAAATAGAAACAAAGACCGAAACTGGAAATGGAAACTGCAATTAGCAAAGTAACAAAGAAACACCAGAAATAAACACAAACAAACCTGGCATCGTGAAAATGAAAATGTTGAATAGGATGATAATGGCAGAAAAAAACTCATGAATGACAATGGCAGGCAAATGGATAATAAAAAATGACAATCACCCAGCAAATGTGTGTGGATCAAAATGTACTTTTTAGAGGGTGTGTTGTGATTTGACGTGTCTTTGCCCAGTTCAAACCCCTGTTGGGACCCTCTAGGAGGTGTCGTATACCCGACCAGTTTCTGTTCTTTAAAAGCACATACCCTTCTTCCTTTTTTTTGTAATTCATCCTCACAAAAACACTGTTTGCTGTGCTTGCCTAACTCATTACGCCTGGTGGCCACTAGGTGGAACTAACTGTGCTAATCCTGGATGTGAACGACAACGCACCAGTGTTTCAGAGGAAGGACTACAGCATCACAGTGCCCGAGGATGTTGTTGTGGGAACCGAAGTGCTGCGGGCGCTGGCCACCAGCGCAGACATCGGGCCCAATGCCGAGATCTCCTACCGAATCCGTTCAGGAAACGAGATGGGCAAGTTCTCTATCGACAAGAACTTGGGTGAGCTTTCCGAAAATGAAGAGGTTCTTTTAGAGTCTCTTGACAAAGAACACATGCTGCAGTCCTATTTTGGGTTTCTAGGCTCCATCTCCGTAGCTGACGATCTTGACTTTGAAGTGTGCAAGGACTACTACCTCACGGTGGAGGCCTGGGATAGCGGAGATCCTCCTCTCAGCGCCGCCACCATGGTTACCATCCAGCTAATGGATGTTAACGACAATGCGCCGACCTTCAACCAGGAAATTTACAATGTCTTGGTCAGCGAGGATGCACCGGTTGGCCAGTCCATAACAAGGGTATTCCGACAGCTTCATTAGCGGTGTTAGCCTGAATCGCCATGGCTGAATGTGGATGTTTTTATGTGTAAGGTGTTGGCTGAGGACCTGGACAGTCAAGTTAATGGTCGCATCACCTACTCCATCCTGAAAGGCGACAGGAGTAACCATTTCTGGATCGATCCAGTGACAGGGCTGCTCAAAGTCAATAAGCGTCTGGACCGGGAATTGGTAAAGCAAACTTCAGACATTTTCAAAGACTGTTAGAATCCTAAAAAATGTGTGAGACATCCCAAAATGATCTGACCAAAATTCTCTTCCTGTGTTCTTTGTACATTAAAACACTAACACGCAGAACTTCAATCAATAGTACATTTAGTGGACTTTAATTCGAACAGATAGCTATTCTAAGACCAACATGCACTACTGGATAATAAATTTGGATTACAAAAAATAGTAAAATCTGTTAAAAGGACCTGGTGTATTATTTCGCGCCTCCCAGTGAATTTCTAAATTCAGCTGGCCTTGTAATCCATTCCGGCTTTGCCCAGCAATGACCCTCTTTTTGTAGATGCTGCCTTAAGTCTTAGGTTCTTGTAGATAGACACCAAAAGGTAGAAAAAACTACATTTATAAAAAAAAAACAACAACCATTTGATTAATGATCAAAAATGCACAAACTATCATTAACGCGCAGGTTTATGAAATACTCCTTCACATTGTACAGTATATATATATATATCTCATCTCATCTCATCAGCCGTACCGCTTATCCTCATTAGGGTCGCGGGGGGGCTGGAGCCCATCCCAGCCATCTCCGGGCAGTGGGCAGGGGACACCCTGAACTGGTTGCCAGCCAATCACAGGGAACACAGGGACAGACAACTCATTCGCTCATTCACACCTAGGGACAATTTGGACCGGCCAATTCACCTGATAATGCATGTTTTTGGAACGTGGGAGGAAACCGGAGTGCCCGGAGGAAACCCACGCAAGCACGGGGAGAACATACAAACTCCGCACAGGAAGTCTGGAGCTGGATTTGAACCCACGACAGGTTCCCATGACATGAACCGCACAAGCGCTAACCACTACGCCGCCGTATATATATATATATATGGCAACAGTTCAGGGTGTCCCCTGCCCACTGCCCGGAGATGGCTGGGATGGGCTCCAGCCCCCCCGCGACCCTAATGAGGATAAGCGGTACGGCTGATGAGATGAGATGAGATATATATATATATATATATATATATATATATATATATATATATATATATATATATATATATATATATATATATATAATTTCAGCTTCTTAGCAGGCTTTGTTAGAGCTTGATATAAATCCAGGTGATTCCAATCACCTGTATTGGAGCAGAGAAACCTCCAAAACATGCAGGACGTGCGGCTCTCCAGGACCGGGTTAGCCACCCCTAAACTATAGGAACATGAATCTATTAAGCGGAAAATAAATAGATTGTATTTTTAAGAACTATGGTCCTTAGCTAACTTGGAACACAACAGAGGGAGGTTTAACTTTTACCACCTCAGATTAATCGCTCAGTATCATCTTCAAGTTCATCTGATAAGTGAGCCTTCATCGGAAAACGCTTTGATTTGGTTGGATTGCCAGGAGGTGTAAACTGGTTTTAAGGACATACCTCTAAGCGCAAAATAAGTCAGGAGGAAATCAATAGTCATTTTCTGAGTCAGCGCAAGGTCAGCGAGCACTCGCATTATGCGGTCGAAACGAAGCACGTCGGCCATATTGCCTCATGCATAAACATTTGTCGTTTCTCGCCTCGTACAGGTGTCGCGCTACGCTCTGTTGGTGCAGGCCTTTGACAGCGGCTCACCCGCCATGTCATCAGCCGTTGCCGTTAACGTGAATGTTGCCGATGTCAACGACAACCCGCCGGTTTTCACCCCTCCGAACGCTACTGCTGTGGTCCAGGTAAAAGCTGCTCCCACCCTTGTTAATACAGGATGTCCCAAAAAATATGTATTGCATTTTCCAGACTACAAAGCACACCCAAAGATTCCAAACTGGCCAGAAATTTGACCGTGCGCCATATAACCCGGTCGCCATATATGTGGACAAAATTGGAAACGCATTACCACATTTGTCTAATTGTTGATCAGTTGATAAACACTGACCACAATTGCATAACAACGGTGGCAATGGGGATTGAGCCGGATATCGATGGTAAAAGCCATAAGTGTTAACTACTCGTCCTCTAGGCACATCGATGGTTTTTCACATCACATAACATTTCAAATTAATAAGAATCACAGCATTGAAGCGTACTAGATTCTATCCACTTGACAACTTGGGATACAGACGACACATGAACATCTCATTATGACACTATTTATGGCCATGCTACCAGATATGTTAGAGTAGCGAGAATTGATTCACTTTTTCTTAGCTTAAAGCAAGCATTATACTTGACAAACATTTTGAATACATGTGGCCATTTCTTTATTTGTATTTGTCAAAATGACCGAATTTCTTCCCACAAGACCTATGTTTTGTCATTCAGTTCTGAATATTGTGAGCTTTGTTAAGACTTTGCAAGCTGGCTGTACCACAGACCTGTATAATGTCTGACAATATTCTCACGGCCTCGCCCAATATTAACATCAACAATTTCGTACTGACTAAAGGTAATGTGATAATGAGATAAGACCTCATGCCTTTGCATGTATCCGCTGTATCCGTACTAGTCTAGTGGATAGGCTCCTGTGCACTCCACGCTGGAATCTGGGTGAATTCCCATCGCATACAATGTTATACAGTTATATAACAACTGATCCATGCGCACATTTGGTACTTTTATCATTTTTGAGTGCACCTTTTTTATGGAAGAAAGATCCCAAAAGATACGTTTTTGAAAGTGGGCCTTATAGTAAGGAAAATTCGGTATTTATTAGGTATTTATTATATATTCGTTCATAATAGATTTAACTCAATTGAAGGGATGGCAACCGGACTTGACTTTGAGGATAGCACAATTTTTCTAAAATGCTACTTGAAGTATAAAAACTCGAAAAGGGTGTTTAACAAAGAACCATCAACATGTGTTTCAGTCAGTCGAATTAGAGATAACTTCAAAGCTGATAAAACGTTTCAACAAAGTCCAAGAAAGTCTTTGCGTCAAGCCGGTCTCGAGGAAGGCATTTCAAAATGATTTGGCCAACCCACAATTAGTCCATATTCATAATGACGTTTTTCCAGACCTAAATGTACATAATTGCAAGTAGTACTTGGAAGCATGTAACTAAGATAAACAGTGATGTGATAGAGCTACATTCAAATAAAATTGTTCAATTAACAGACACAATTGTACCCAATAGTGACCTGAGAATCTGCATCTTATGGTCGACCACCATGTTAATTTTCCAAGAATTAATAGTGTTTTCATACTTTCAGTTGCATTTAGAATAAACTTTCTTTCTTTAAAGTAAAGTCTGGTTGCCATCACTCGGTTCAATGGGATTAGTCTAAAAATAAAGAATAGATCATTGAGTTATCATTTGCTAAATTGTGTGTCAACTGTTTGCACGTGACTTCACCTTGCCTTCCTTGGCAGAATGAGCGCCATGGCGGACGGAAAGAAGCACCCTTGGGACCTGCACTTGAATGAGAATTTATGTTAAAACAAATATCAATAACCACCACTTTATACAATGGTGATTTATTGGTGTGCAGTGGGAAAAGTTGTATGCCCGATTTGGAAGTTAGGTAGTGCTAACGCGCTACGTTAGCTTCCTACCGTTGTCCTTTCTTACTATGTAAATGGGCAGTGTTTATTGGAATTAACCAGGGATTTAAAAAAGTAATCTTTTGTCACGAACCAGGAACGGAGACGTGACCCAATTGCGTTTGTTTTACTCAGTTTAATTTATAAGGAGAAAAGGACTTGCATCCACGATCAGTTGATCGTCGGTCACGGGTAGCAGATAGCTGGAACGCGTAAGTGGCACATCCGTGTTGAGCGAAGGTATTTGTTGACAGCGAGAAAAAACAGGTCGATGGCGGGGGCGGAGGAGCAAAAACATAAACGGATTCAGAAAAAGGTCGGCAAAGGGGAATCAGACAGAGAACAGGGCAGGATAGAGTCAGGAGTCACAAAAGTTTGCCTAGCGAGTAGCGTAGGTTTACAAACGATCCGACGAGTGTTGTCAGGAAGGCAGGGGTTTAAAAAAGAGGAAGCAGCCAATCAGCGTCTGCGGCTTTTGGCGCCAACGGAGCAGACTCAGGTGCCCCGCATCAGTAATCATGACATCTTTTGAATTTCATATGTATTAAAAACTGTTATGTGCTCTACCATAAAGCTTATTAGGTTGAAGTTAACTTCCAGATTATCAACGGAAAAAAAGGGGAACGAAAACGTCATTTATCAAAAGTAAATATTTTTATCATGCTCAAAAGTAATTTCTATACAGGCTGAAAATGCCCCGTGCTTTCTATTACATTCTTCTAAAATGAATATACAAAGTTGTTTTAGCAACATTTGCTCCAGGGAAGCACCGGGTGTGCATTTTTCGGCAAAACCAAGCACAGCAGCGCGTCCCAGCTATGAAGGACAGGTACGCATCCAAACTTTAATAAACCTCTAGATCACCTCTAGTGTATGGGTATACTCCATTTACAATATAATGGTAGTCAAGTCAAGTCATGTTTGTTTGTATAGCCCTTGATCACAAAGACTATCAAAGGGCTGCACAGACCACATATTATTGCAAACAACAGACTATTATGACACCGTCATCTGATGTAAAACTTACCTGAGGGAAAATAATACACAGATACACAGATATTGTCAACATAAAATATAGGTTATTCATATGCTATAGAATAGAAGTGTGTTTTAAGCTTAGATTTAAACATTTCTACTGAGGTTGCAGATCGAATTTCAGGGGGAAGAGCATTCCACAGCACCGGGGCCCGGATGGAGAACGCTCTCCAATCTGCGGATCTCTTCTTGGGATCACTAGTAGACCAGCATTTTCAGAGCAAAGGCTCCGGACTGGAACGTAGGGGGAAATCATCTCTGAAAGATATGAGGGAGCAAGTCCATGCATGATTTTGTATACTACCAACAGAACCTTAAAATCACATCTTAAGCTAACAGGAAGCCAATGCAGGTTAGCAGATCACGTGGACGGAAGTCAGGCAGACTGGAGGATTTAGTTAGTTCTGTGAATATGTCAGGAGGAAGACTGAATGGGTCGATAGCTAGTGCCGCTAATGCTATCATCAGCTTTTCCAATACTGCTCTTTGTCCTTTTTGCCAGGGTGAGCCACCTCATCCGACAGCTGGACAATATTCATTTGACCAGTCATTGCCAACTGTGTTAAATGGTATTGCAGTTTTGTTGTAATTGTCTGCTGTTTACTGGCCTCACCCACCGTTTACAACAGTTAATCGCCGTCCGGGATGGTGTCGTCACGTGGTTAGGTCACATACAGTATGAGCAAAGGGTCAATACATTATTTGGGACACACTGCATTAGACAATAAGATATAGCAAGTTTTTTTCGTAACTGAAACCTCTTTTTACATGTTTGTTTTTTTACGTTCAGCTGAGCCAATCGCCAGGCAGCACTTTGTTACGTTTGTCTGTCAGTGACAAAGACTCCCCTAGGAACGGCCCGCCCTTCACCTTTATCCTGGTTTCCGGGAACGAGGGTGGGTTTTTCACACTGGACCAGACGGGCACATTGAGGTCCAACCGCGAGTTCAGCCCTGAGTCCCCCCGGGAGTTCACTCTCGAAGTCCAGGTCAGAGACCATATTTTTATGCGTCTTGCATCCAAATTCTCCATTTTCAAGACCATAATGTTTTCGGTCAATGGGCCACTTTTAGGTATGGCTGCAGCAAACGACAGCAGTCGACTAGTTACTGACTATTGAAGCGATTAATAGAATAATTATTACATTTTTCTTAAATTTAGAATGAAGTTGTTTCATTTATGTGGCAAATAATAACAGTGGCAAATAATAACAAACACAAGAAAATTGGTAAAATAAAAAATAGATCTTTCATTGAACATACCGCAGATTTGTATAAAAAATGAAATAAAAATGCCCAATCTATAATTTGACACCGTGTTCTGTCAGTATAAAAGATCTGTCCTTTTTTAGGAATACGGAAATGATAGGAATAGTCAACACTGAATTGCATCGTTGATTGTTGTCGTCAGACACGTTTTTCTAACAGAAAAATGCATCTTACATGATTATAATCTCTGCTGAGATTCGCTTATGCGCAATAGCGTCTCAGTCTCGAGTGCTAACATACAGAAATGATGGCATCAACTTGAATTACAAGAACCCAAACTTCTAATGTTTGGGAGAATTTTAGCCTGGATAAGGAAATAAAAAGGCTACTTGCAAAGTTTGCAAATCAGCCCTTGTGTATCATGGAACAGTACGTTAGACACGTGAAGGAAACAGAGTCTGACTTGCCTCGGTAAGATACAAGTAACATTCAAGCCAATACACTTTTGATGATATACATTTTTCATTTCTACGCGTATAATTCATTATAAAAGAGAGCTTGAGCTCATACAGTATTTGTATTAAATTAGGTATGAATTACACTATGTAAAAGAAATACAAATTTCTCAACCTTTTTTTTTTAAATAAAAATTAACATTGGTATGATAGTTCACTGGTCAACCTTTTCGTTGTTTATTTATTTATTTTTTCTTTTAGTTTCTTTATTTTTTTATGTGTTGTCATGCTGTCGGTCATCCCTCTCGAGGGATATGACCAGGGTAGATAGATAGATAGATAGATAGATAGATAGATAGATAGATAGATAGATAGATAGATAGATAGATAGATAGATAGATAGATAGATAGATAGATAGATAGATAGATAGATAGATAGATAGATAGATAGATAGATAGATGGATGGATGGATGGATGGATGGATGGATGGATGGATGGATGGATGGATGGATGGATGGATGGATGGATGGATGGATGGATGGATGGATGGATGGATGGATGGATGGATAGATAGATAGATAGATAGATAGATGGATGGATGGATGGATGGATGGATGGATGGATGGATGGATGGATGGATGGATGGATGGATGGATGGATGGATGGATGGATGGATGGATGGATGGATGGATGGATGGATGGATAGATAGATAGATAGATAGATAGATAGATAGATAGATAGATAGATAGATAGATAGATAGATAGATAGATAGATAGATAGATAGATAGATAGATAGATAGATAGATAGATAGATAGATAGATAATAGTTTATTTTTCGAACCAATATATATTTTCTAATTGGATGAAAGTTTTTATACCACTAGAACGCACTCAGTATTACACACATTCAGGATTCTTAACTTTTAAAACGAAATGTTTTTTAAAAACTGATGTTTGTCATTTTTATTGTTTTAACAACTGACGTTTGTTGTTCTGACTGCATTCATTTAACTACAAATACTGTATGAGCTCATCTTTTTTATAGTGAATTATACGCGTATAAATAAACAATGTATATCTTAGAAGCTGTATTGGCTTGAATGTTACTTGCATTTTACCGAAGCAAGTCAGACTCTGTTTCCTTCATGTGTCTAACATACTTTCTCTTTAAATGTTCATGCATTATTGAGCTTCTTCCATGATACACAAGGTCTGCTTTGCAACCTTTGCATGTAGTCTTTTTACTGTCATTATCCAGGCTAAAATTCTCCCAAACATTTGAAGTTTGTGTAAATGATGTTAAAACCATCAATTTTCTACGTTACAACTCAAGACGTTCTCTACCGAACTGTGAGTGAACTGCAGCATGCTTACACCGAGTGCATTTTTATTGCGGCGGGGGACTTTAACCAGGCCAACATGAAAACAGTTCTCCCGCATTTCCGCCAGCATGTCGACTTTGCTACAAGAGGTAGGAACACATTAGACTTGGCCTACACAAATATCAGAGGAGCATACAGAGCAGCCCCCCGCCCCCACCTTGGCTCATCAGATCACCTTTCTGTTATGCTGATTCCTGCATACAAGCCCCTGCAGACCAGAGAAAAACCTACAGTGAAGCAGGTGAGGGTGTGGACTGAGGGGGCAATGGAGGCACTACAGGACTGCTTTGAATGCACAGATTGGGACCTGTTTAAATCTGCTGCCACTTACAACAACAAAATAAATATAGATGAGTACGCCATGTCTGTGTCAGCCTACATCAGTAAATGCGCAGAAGACGTCAGCAATACCAAAACCATCTGCACCCGTGCCAATCAGAAGCCCTGGATGACTGCTGAGATACGCAAACTGCTAAAGGTACGGAACCTTGCCTTTAAATCTGGTGACAAGGAGGCGCTGAGATCAGCGAGGGCTAACCTGAACCGGGCTATCAGACTAGCAAAGCGATCGCACAGTCAAAAAATCCAGGACCGTTTCCTCAGCACAACCAACACCAGGGATATGTGGAAAGGCATTCAGGCCATCACCAGATACAAGCCAACCACCGCCCCAGTGCAGGACACTAGCATGGACTTTCTGAATGACCTCAACAACTTCTTTGGGAGGTTCGAGGCACAAAATGGCACCCCTGCAGTGAAAGCGGTTCCACTTCAGGACAAAAGAGCACTCCTCCTGGACTCAACTGACGTGAGGAAGACCCTGAGAAGGGTCAACACACGGAAGGCTCCAGGCCCCGACAACATTCCAGGGCGGGTCCTTAGGGAGTGCGGCGATCAGCTGGCTTGTGTACTAATAGACATTTTCAACACCTCGCTAGACCAAGCCACGGTACCATCATGCTTCAAGATGGCCACCATCATCCCAGTGCCAAAGAACCCCCAGATCTTATCATTCAACGATTACCGGCCCGTTGCACTGACTCCCATCATAATGAAGTGCTTTGAGAGACTGGTTAAAGAGCACATCACCTCCAGTCTCCCCTCCTCACTCGACCCCTTTCAGTTTGCCTACCAAACAAATCGCTCCACCGGGATGCCATCTCCTCTGCGCTTCACCTGAGCCTGACACACCTAGAGGAGAAGAACACCCATGTGCGGATGCTGTTCCTGGACTTCAGTTCAGCATTCAACACCATCATCCCACAACACCTGGTAGACAAAATGAGACTCCTGGGTTTCAACACCCCCTTGCGGAACTGGCTGCTGGACTTCCTCACTGACAGACCCCAGTCAGTGCGGATTGGTCAGAACATCTCCGATGTCATCACCCTCAGCACGGGCTCCCCCCAAGGCTGTGTCCTGAGCCCCTTGCTGTTCACCCTGATGACACACGACTGCGTCCCTAGGTCAGCCACAAACCACATCGTGAAGTTTGCGGACGACACAACAGTGGTGGGCCTCATCAGGGACGACAACGACCTGGCCTACAGATAGGAGGTGGAGCAGTTGGTGGACTGGTGCAGGGACAACAGCCTGGTCCTGAATGTTGACAAAACTAAAGAGATTATTATCGACTTCAGGAAAAACCAGCCCAACCATGCCCCACTTCTCATCAACAACAAGGCTGTGGAGGTTGTCAGCAGCATCAAGTTCCTAGGGGTGCACATCACAAACAAACTCACCTGGTCCGTGAACACTGCATCACTGGTGAAGAGGGCACAGCAGCGCCTGTACTTCCTGCGGAGGATGAGGAGAGCCCAACTGCCCCCACCCTCCCTCATCACATTCTACAGGGGCACCATAGAGAGTATCCTGACCAGCTGTATCTCTGTGTGGTGTGGAGGCTGCAGCGCTTCCGACTGGGGTAGTGTGAGGAGGGTGACGAGGACAGCAGAGAAAATCATCGGGACTTCTCTCCCCTCCATTCAGGACATTGGCCAGAAGCGCTGCCTATCCCAAGCTAAGAACATTATCAGGGACCCCTCTCACCCTCATCATGGACTGTTCACTCTGCTAGCCTATGGGAAGAAGTACTGCAGTGTGCGGTGCAGGACCACCAGGTTCCACAATAGTCTTGTCCCCCTGGCCATTAGACTGTTAAATGGTCAATCAAACACATAGTAAATCTAAACTGCTGCTAATCTGTACATCTGTTGGTTTTGTTTGACTTTTTGCACTACTGGCAGTTCATTATAGCTAGCCACTCCTTGCACATCTGTTTCTCTGCACTATTGTACTTACAGTGTTATTGTTACAGTGTTATTGTTACTGTTTACCTGACTTGTTTACCTGACTGCCCATTTTGCACATCTGGTTTGCTGCTCCTCTTGCACTATTTGCACTACTGTAAAATACTATACATAGCCATAATTATTTAGTATATTATTAGTACTCCATTCTCCAACTCAATACAGCATTTTATTTATATCTGTACATTCAAGGAAACTGTGCGGGTCAGATGTATGGACAATTCGTTCTGTATACACATGTACTAGAATGACAATAAAGTAGATCTGAATCTGAATCTGAAGACTGAGTTAAACGAATCTCAGCAGAGATTGTATTCATGTAAGATGCCTTTTTCTGTTAGAAAAACGTGCCCGGCAACAATAGTTAACAATGGAATTCAGTGTTGACCATTCCTCTTTAGAATGTTTGTCAACAATGTCATCTAATCGTTTCAAAGTTCTTTTATTAACCAGATGCTCTCTGAAAGACTGTTATCCAATTTAACAGGTTAGTGACTCGGGTCGGCCTTCCCTGGTCTCGTCCTCGTGGATGTTCCTGAGGGTTATCGGGAACAGTCAGTACAAACCAGATGTCTCGCCAATGGAAATCATCATTGTGACGGCAACAGACACGTTCCAAGGCGGCCCGATCGGCCGAATCCACGCCACGGACCGTGACCCCAGTGACGCGCTGTCCTTCACCTACAGGCCACAGTACAATGGCATGTTTAGCATAAACAGGCAGGATGGAAGCGTGACAGCTTTACCAGGACTAGAACCCGGGAGGTAAACTACTTGATTTGATGACTTGACAATTTTTTTCAATTTCACAATCCATTTTTTATGTCCGCAGGTATCAGTTGAACACTACAGTGAGCGACGGTCGCTTTGCCGCGATTGCTGACGTTTCGGTCAGAGTGGAACAGGTGACAGAAGTCCTGCTGCGTAGCGCCGTCACTTTAAGGTTCCCCTCACTGTCTCCCAAAGACCTGCTGAGCCGCTACTTTAACCAAATTCGGTTGACGTTACGGGCGCTCGCGGGCTGGAAATGGTCGGCCGGTAAACAAGACCCCCTCCACATCTTGGGTCTCCAGCCGGTTGAGCGGACCACTGACGTGGATCTTTTCGTGGCCGTGGAGAGACCGGATTTTCCCGGCAGCGGTCCTGGTCGGATGCGGGGGTTTTACACACCCCTAGAGGTGTCTGCCAAGCTACGAGAGGCAAAAGGGCAGCTCCGAGGGGTTCTGTCTGAGGTGGCTGCTGTGGGCAGAGTCTGCTCAGGGAAGCTCGCGTGTGGTGAAAAGGCATGTGAGCAGAAGTTGGCCACGGAGGCCGGCTCAGTGTTGATGTACAACACAGAAAGGGTCAGCCTGGTGTCGCTGTTTTTCCGGAGAGTTGAGACCTGCACTTGCCCCCGTGTGTTATTTAATTGACTGCTCCAACATGCATTTCTTTATTCTAGCCGTACTTAATTTTCTGTGTGATTTTCTCCCCTTTCAAGCTGGTGACGTGTGCCCTGTGCCGGTGGAGCTATGTGAAGGTCAGTCGTGTCCTGTGGACATGCGGTGCGTTCGTTCGGGTCCAATGGCGCCATCTGTGTGCAACTGTTTACCTGAGCGCATGGATGAGTGTACCGGTAATTTTGTTTGGAATTTAAATTAACTCCCTCACCAAATCATTCAGTATTTGACATCAAACGAGGTTTAACATTTATAACCAATACAATTTTTGTGACTATGTTTGTCACTGAAATCTTGTCAACCTCTTTAAAAACCAAGCTGCGTTTTCTGCATTCTTTCTCTGGACAGGTCAAAACTCTCTGACCTTTTCTGGTAACGGTTACATCAAGTACAAAGTAACAGAGAGCGGTCCGAGCAGTCCAAACGGCGAAATGAAGCTTGGTTTGAGGGTCCGCACGTTGCAAGCCAGGGGGGTCATCATGTTCACACGAGTTAACTCATGCACAATGCTCAAGGTAATCATCAAAGGTGGGGTGCGTCGTTTTTCCTCCACCGCGCCTATCTGCTTTTATATTACTTTCAGCAAAGCTGTTTAGGGTGGAAGACATTAGGTATGAGGAATTGGGAGGTGGGGGGGGTCTTCAGGTGTGGAGAGGATTTTCATCCACGCGCTTTTGTTTCTATTTGTTAGTGTAGCATGAAAATATTGAAAGAAAGAAAAGGCCTGCTTAAAGTACAGTCCAAAAGCCAACCCGAACACCAAGAAAGTCATGTCAAGTGATGTTTATTTGCCATCAATCACAAGAAGTCTCAAAGAGCACTACAGGCTATTATTACACCATCCCCTGATCTAAAACCTAAATGGGGGCAAGGCAAAAGTCAAAAACCTCAGCATGACGAAATATAGAAACCACACTTAAAGTAATCCTCCTTCCAGGATGACCAAGCTGCAATGGATGTTGCAAAAGCATCAACAGACATAGGACTAGTAGACCAGCATTTTTCGAGCGAAGACTCAGAGCAGGAACATAGAAGAAATTCAATCTGAAAGATATGCGGGTCACACCAATGCATCTTTATATATAATACCGACAGATTCTTAAAATCACATCTTAAACTGACAGGTAGTAAGTGCAGGTTTTCCAAAATCTGGGCACTTGCTGCATCATTTTGTTTTAGCTGCAGGCTTTTGATACTTGACTTAGAACGGAGAATACAGTAATCGAGATGGCAGGTAACAAACGAATATTATAATAAGATGAAAATAGAACCGTTAATTCAAGCGCTTCTAAAAAAATACACGTACTTGCACACACATTATGAATGAGGGAGGCTGCTATGATGACACAAGCCAGGAGATGGCGGCCACGGGAAAAAAAGTTCTACATTTTAAATTGGTTGGGGTATTTTCCTGGGTAGAGGCCTGGTTAAAAGAGGTTGCTGTTTGCTTGCGTCCAACAAATCCCCAAAAAACAGAGCCAAATCCAACCCGTTCACAAAAAGGTCACACAATAGTAATTTTGTTTCTTTCAAGGTACCCCTTATGAAAAACAACAAAATTGATACACATATGCTTTTGTGGAGTCTAGCGGCCAAATTTGGTACTCCAGCTCCCGAACACAGAGCACTCCACGCAGCGGGGTCCAATCTTTTATCGAAACCAACACCTTGATTAATGCTATTGTTTTGTTGCTGCTACATGTTTTTGATCTACTTTTTTTGTTTCGATGCACTATTTTTTCATTGCACTACCTTTATAAGTTTGGACAGTGTCTAAGCACGACCTAGTAAATATTTTTGCCTTATATCAGGACAGTCTTTTATCTTATTTTTTTCTTAAAATTATTTTGTATGTGTTTACCTTGGAGTGCCATGTCTTAACTTGTTGCATACAATGTTTCACAATGGTCATATCAATGACAATAAAGTCAATTAGGTGTAATTATACAATTAAAATATGCAGATCTAGTTGATAGTTCATATATGTTTGCATATTATTTAAATCAATACTTTTGTTTTTCGATGTATACAGTTTTTTACCACCAAGAGACGCTGCATAATACACATTTTCTTTTTTAAAAATCTTGTTTTGGACTGATTACAGATTGTCATTGACTATAATAATATTAATAGCAGTTATTTTCATAGTTTGGCTGGAGGTGCGTTTTATACAGGTGAGACTTATATGTGACGTTATTAGATAGATAGATAGATAGATAGATAGATAGATAGATACTTTGTTCATCCCCGAAGGGAAATTCACATTTCCAGCAGCATCCCTGAGCTGAGAAGAACAATCGAAAATAACACGGGAGCTGCTGGAGTGGCTGCCATTCGTGACGGCGCCGCTATAGAATAGAAGTTTGTTTTAAGCCTAGATTTAAACAGTTCCACTAAGGTTGCAGATCGAATCTCAGGGGAAGAGCATTCCACAGCACTTAGGCCCATTATATCATTGAGTTTTAAGTTTTTATTATCGCAGTTTATTCCATCGTTTATATGCGGCTTACATGTGAAATTATCGACACATTGTTATATCATTAAGTTGTATATTTTTAATACCGGTGGATCAGTTAACATGTTGCATTCATATTAATCTGCAAGAGGGCGCTCTAGGCCCTCGATGATAATTTCAACCTTTAAAGAGAAGGTGTTTTACTGTCCCGACGTGGAGGAGATGTTTACCAGTAAAAGTGACGCCGGAAATGAAGGTATTATTGGATTTAATGATTTGGAGTGAAGCTGATGGTTTGGTAAGCATGTTCTTCATGCTGGAGTTATCTGAACAACTCTTAATATGTTACATTGTGACTAACATTTTGGAGGGTGCACGTACTGTTTGTGTAACGTTAGTGTACCATGAGCTCTATTTATTCTTATTTTAAATTACTTTTCAAGAGTAAAGTTTTTGGTGTTGGATTTCTTTCTTAATTATGCATTTTTTGGCTGGTGTGACTTATACCCTGGAACGACTTACGGTCTATAAAATACGGTAACACTTATATTTGGTTGTTTCCTCTTCCAGATCGAAGGTGGCCGTCTATGGTTCCAGCTCGACTGCGATAACACGCTCGGCATTATGGGAATCTCAGGCCGTCAGATCAACGACGGACTGTGGCACCAAGTGACCTTGGAATTGACCGGCAACTACACTCTCCTTTCATTGGACGACAGCTACGTTGAGAGACGGCGAGCCGCCCGAGCCCCCGTCCGTCTTTGGCCGGTAGCCCCAGAATTGTCCTTCTTTTTCGGGGCTCGGGTGAGGCCCCCAATAGACGGGGGGCACGGGGCGAGAGCCCAAGACGGTTTCCAAGGCTGCCTGGGCCGACTGACGCTCAACGGTAGAGAATTGCCTCTGCAGAATAAGCGCAGCCGCTATGCGGAGGTTGTCGGGCTCAGTGAGGTTGAGCTGGGCTGCATCCTTTACCCGGACCCGTGCATCAGCGCCCCCTGTCTCAATGGAGCTATGTGCATCAGCCTGCCCTCTGGAGGTCAGTCCTGCTTGCTGCTCCCATTGCAAAAAATAATTGTTAGTGTGTATTTGTCTCTGTATGTATGTCATAAAGCAGGAGAAGGCAATTATTTAGAGTCGAGGCCGCATTGGCTTCAAAAATTTGGCAAGAGGCCGATCCTAAAGACCTATCCAATTTATATTAATTATGAATATATATACATGCAGACATCTACATATTCCATCCATCTATTATCTGCACCAAGAAGAGATGGGCAGGTTCGAGAGCATCCATTTGGGTCCCAGTGCTGTGGAATGCTTTGCCCCCTGAGATTCGATCTGGAACCACAGTGGAACTGTTTAAACCTAGGCTTAAAACACACTTATATTCTATAGCTTATGAATGACATATACTTCATGTTGACAATATCTGTGTAGTTTTGTTATTGCAACATCTGTTGCAGCCTAGTCATACTGGAAAGGGGATTACCTCATGTGCGGTCCCTTCCCAAGGTTTCTTCATTTTGTCCGTGTTGAGGTTTTTGAGTTTTTCCTTGCCCTCTTGTACAGTGAAGAAAAAAAGTATTTGAACACTCCGCTATCTTGCTATTTCTCCCACTTAAAAATCATGGAGGGGTCTGAAATTTTCATCGTGGGTGCATGTCCACTGTGAGGAATATGAACTAAATATCCCAAAATCACAATGCATGATTTTTTAACAATTTATTTATGCGATACAGCTGTAAATACGTATTTGAACACCTGAGAGAATGAATGTTAATATTTGGTACAGTAGCCTCTGTTTGCTACTACAGAGGTCAAACATTTCCTGTAGTTTTTCACCAGGTTTGCACACACTGCATAAGGGATCTTAGCCAATTCCTCCACACAGATCTTCTGTAGATCAGTCAGGTTTCTGTGCTTTCGATGAGAAACACGGAGGTTGAGCTCACTCCAAAGATTTTTGATTGGGTTCAAGTGTGGACACTTGGCTGGACCATGCTAGAACCTTAATATGCTTGATATGCTTCTTACGGAGCCACTCCTTGGTTTCCCTGGCTGTGTGCTTTGGGTCATTGTCGTGTTGGAAGACCCAGCCACGACCCATCTTCAATACTCTGACTGAGGGAAGGAGGTTCATCAATCCATTCATTGTCTTCCGCTTCTCCGGGGTCGGGTCGCGGGGGCAGCAGCCTTAAAAGGGAAGCCCAGACGTCCCTATCCCCAGCCACCTCCTCCAGTTCATCCGACGGAATGTCGAGACGTTCCCAGGCCTGCCTAGAGACATTGGCTGCGTCCCATTCTTCTCACTTTCACTCGCTATTTGCCCTAGTCACTCGGTTTTGCGCGTTCACGTGAAAATGGGACATGTCCCAATACTCTCAAGACTGAAGGAGAAGTGCCCTCAACCCATGAAATAACCACTTCAGATGGAGGGAGGTCGGTACCTGACTTGAGCGAAGTGACTACCAAGAAGGCTTTGCGAATTCTCAATATCAACCATGGCTGGAAAGGAACCGCACAAATGTAAGTAGTTTTCCACAACTACGCATGTATTTGCAACAAAATATATTGAGATATCCAAGTTAGACGTAAATGCAATAGAAAATCGTATTTTCGCGTTAAAACATGAACATTGCAAAATCGCTACTTTACACAGTGCACAAATCTACCGAGGGAGCCGCAAGAAACTCTTCACACTCGAAACCGTAGAGTTGGATAACTGCAGAAAATCACGGTTCAGTCTATCCCTGTTTTTATCTTAAACGAGTCGTGCTTTTACATCTATATGGCCAGTCGATAAAGCAGCATATTCACAATAACGTTCTGGATATATGCGCTTGTTTACTGCACACCATTTCGGGTGTCGTATTTTATTTACAATATAATTCTTTCATGTGAGATCAGAATGCATTAGTTTTCATCATGCATCATGAGTAATGTCTCTAAATTTCACTTAGAAATACCATCCATCCATCCATCCATTGTCTTCCGCTTATCCGAGGTTGGGTCGCGGGGGCAGCAGCGTTAAAAGGGAAGCCCAGACGTCCCTATCCCCAGCCACCTCCTCCAGCTCATCCGACGGGACCCCGAGGCGTTCCCAAGCCAGCCGAGAGACATAGTCTCTCCAACGTGTCCTGGGCCGCCCCCGGGGCCTCTTGCCGGTGGGACATGCCCGGAACACCTCCCGAGGCGTCCAGGAGGCATCCTTATTAGATGCCCGAGCCACCTCAACTGGCTCCTCTCAACGCGGAGGAGCAGTGGCTCTACACCGAGTCCCTCCCGGATGACTGAGCTTCTCACCTTATCTCTAAGGGAGAACCCAGCCACCCTGCGGAGGAAACTCATTTCAGCCACTTGTATCCGGGATCGAGTTCTTTCGGTCATGACCCAAAGTTCATGACCATAGGTGAGGGTAGGAACGTAGATCGACCGGTAGATCGAGAGCTTTGCCTTTCGGCTCAGCTCCCTCTTCACCACGACAGACCGGTACAGGGTCCGAATGACGGCAGACGCTGCACCGACCCGTCTGTCGATCTCCCGTTCCATCCTACCCTCACTCGTGAACAAGAACCCAAGATACTTGAACTCCTCCACTTGGGGCAAGACCTCCTCCCCGACCCGGAGGGAGCATACCACCCTTTTCCGACTGAGAACCATGGCCTCGGACTTGGAGGTGCTGAACTTAGAAATACAGTTTAAACAAATAACTATCACATAGTCCACTGCCTTCTCTGTAAACACGTATTAAATAAACGTATTACCTTCTCAAAATATTGTTCAAATGTGGAGACGATTCTAAAGCATATGTGATGCTGGCCAATAGAAGGCTCTTACAGCCATAAGAATAACATGTCAGTTTTGTGTATCAATTCACTATCAAATAATTATCCAGAACACAATGATAAGTTGAGATGAGCAGGAACTGAACCCACCAGTAACGTTTTCTTTATGTACAGCACCCTATACACGGTTGTTTTTGTACAATATACCGGCATTAAGTAATTATTCTTGTATTTTTCCACCCAAACTCAAGGCCAATGTAGAACGTACCGTGGAAGAGCTGGCCACCATCACAGCAACCACACCATCCACACCACCGGGCACGTCGTCGCCTTCTTTCAATCTGGCACCAGAACCCCATATCACCCAGAAATAAAAGGAAGCACGATACACTCCCTGACTTTTTAAAAGAGGAATATGCGGGAGTGCAGAAAAGGACAGAAGAAACTGAGGCCGAAACTGAGCGGTCCCTGATCCTTTTTGGGAAGCTCGTGGACTGATTGCCAGAACAGTGACATCTCTGCAATGTTTCCCTTTGTTTTTTAAAAGGAAAATATTTTATATTATTAAGAACCCAATGAAGTTCCAGTTTGTGCTTTACAGTTTTATGGATGTATTGATATATTGTTGTTACATTTTGTGACACATTATTAATTTACTCTGCATTTCGCACCAATGCGAGTTTGTTTTTCTGAAAGTAAATTGTTATTCAACTCAGTGATTTGTAGTTGTTTTCTGTCCAACAATCACACAGTTCACACACAGTATTTCACATCATTATGAAATAAACCACCAAGGTGTTACTCAAGATAAAGACGTTTAATGAATAGTAGTTGTACTTAGAGAAACAATATACCAAATACACATGACACACAGGTCAAGTATGAATTTTAACTTATGTAGAATTCGGGAAAAATAGTGACTGCTGCAGTAATAACTAATAGTTCAAACAATGCAGAAAAGCACAGGATGGAAATGTGGGTATGACTTCCAGAGCCTGAAACGTGTCTTTTGGGCAATTAATTCCATATTAATTGTGGACAATTCTGTGTACGGTGGACCTGTGAACATTGAACACCCGTGACACCACACGGTAGGACAGACCGTGGGCCAGCCAGAACACGTAGATCAGGACCTCCAATCATGGTCCTGTTCCACCTTCAACAGCTCCTGCAAGGCCCACATGAAGTCCTGAATGAGTTCTGACTCCACATCGAACCATAAGCACAGGATAGGAACATCCGTATCCAACCTGTCCACGCTTATGGGACGGCCACTCTGGAACATAATAGATAAGATAAACAATTTAGCCATAAATGTGGGCATAGAAAAGAAAAAGACTGCTTTTACTGTGATGTATGCATCATGAAAAAAATGTAGAAATGATCTTTTTTTAAAATATCCAATGACAACTCTTTTGAATTAAATTCCTTATGAACTAAGGTGTTTGGGTCGTACAGTTCGGTGACAAAATTATGTCAGTTTAAGGGTCAGGTGGACTGTTCTTGTGTTTGTTTACTTTTTATAGTGTCACACGTTAAAGACCCCTGTCATAAAATGGCATTAAGATACTAACCAGTAGGTTGTCATTTATGTCTACACATACACAGGGTACTAGGTGAACGTGGGTTGTACGTTAACCCTTACTGTATTTGACCAACTGCGTCATCTTTTTAATGAGTGGACGTACCTTGTAAAGATGAATCAGCGCTACATCGCACTGAAGCTGTCTTCAGTTTAGCGCATTTCTCCTCCGTTGATTGGAGAAACGGAAAAGGGGATGAGCTGTCAGGCGATCGGTAACAACACAGCTGTAGCGGTCATTTTCAACGTTGCACGGACTCTCCAACTGCCACACCACAGGTTGAGACTGGAGTTGTTTACATGTGACGTAGGCCAATACGTCACTGAGGTCTACAGCCAATTAGTATTACGGCCATCTACTGGACTAGGGTGGAACCTTGCAAGTGCCGTCCAATTTCTTAGGCGAAAATCTTTACTTGCACTCCTCTCACTTGAGGGGACTTCCCTATGGAAGGACCTCACTGGACGGTTCCAGGGCCAAGTGAGAGGAATGGGATTGGGCCATAGTCTCTCCAGTGTGTCCTGGGTCGCCCCCGGGGCCTGCTGCGGATGGGACATGCCCAGAACACCTCCCGAGGGAGGCGTCCAGGAGGCATCCTTATCAGATAACCGAGCCACCTCAACTGGCTCCTCTCAATGCGGAGGAGCAGTGGCTCTACACAGAGTCCGTCCCGGATGACTTAGCTTCTCACCTTATCTCTAAGGGAGAACCCAGACACCCTGCGGAGGAAACTCTTTTCAGCCACCTGTATCCGGGATCGTGTTCTTTCGGTCATAACCCACAGTTCATGACCATATGTGAGGGTAGGAACGTAGATCGACCGGTAGATCGCGAGCTTTGTCTTTCGGCTCAGCTCCCTCTTCTCCACGACGGACCGAATGACGGCAGATGCTGCACCGACCCATCTGTCGATCTTCCGTTCCATCCTACCATTACTCGTGAACAAGAACCCAAGATACTTGAACTCCTCCACTTGTGGCAAGATCTCATCCCCAACCCAGAGGGAGAATGCCAGCCTTTTCCGGCTAAGTACCAGGGTTTCGGATTTGGAGGTGCTGATCCTCATCCCGGCCGCTTCACAATCGGGTGCGAATCACTCCAGTGAGAGCTGAAGATCTGAGGAAGACAACAGCACCACGTCATCTGCAAAAAGCAATGACGCAATGCTGAGGCCCCCAAACCGGACTCCATCCACACCAAGGCTGAGCCTAGAAATTCTGTCCATAAAAGTTATAAACAAAGTATCTATCTATCTATCTATCTATCTATCTATCTATCTATCTATCTATCTATCTATCTATCTATCTATCTATCTATCTATCTATCTATCTATCTATCTATCTATCTATCTATCTATCTATCTATCTTTTTATCTATCTATCTATCTATCTATCTATCTATCTATCTATCTATCTATCTATCTATCTATCTATCTATCTATCTATCTATCTATCTATCTATCTATCTATCTATCTATCTATCATAATCGGTGACAAAGGGCAGCCCTGGCGAAGTCCAACCCTCACCGGGAACGAATCCAACTTACTGCCGGCAATGCGGACCACACTCTGGCACCGGACATACAGGGACCGCACAGCCTGGATAAGACTGTGCGGTACCCCATACTCCCGAAACACCCCACACAGGGCCTCCCGAGGAACACGGTCGAATGCGTTCTCGAAGTCCACAAAACACATGTAGACCGGAGAGGCAAACTCCCATGCACCTTCAAGGACACTGCAGAGGGTATAGAGCTGGTCCAGTGTTCAACGGCCGGGACAAAAACCACACTGTTTCCCCTGAATCCGAGATTCGACCTCCTGGCGGACCCTCCTCTCCAGTACCCCTGAATAGACGTTACTGGGGAGGCTGAGAAGTGTGATTCCCCTGGAGTTGGAACATACTCTCCGATCCCCCTTCTTAAAGAGGGGAACCACCACCCCAGTCTGACAGTCCAGAGGCACTGTCCCTGATCTCCACGCGATGTTGCAAAGGCATGTCAACCATGACACGCCCACAACATCCAGAGCCTTAATGAACTCCGGGCGGATCTCATCGACCCCTGGGGCCCTGCCACCGAGGAGCTTTTTGACCACCTTAGTGACTTCAACCCCAGAGATACGAGAGCACAACTCAGAGTCCCCCGGCTCTGCTTCTCCAGAGGAACACGTGTCGGTGGGATTGAGGAGGTCTTCAATGTACTCACCGATTCACAACATTCTGGGTCGAGGTCAGCAGCACCCCATCGCCACTGTACACAGTGTTGATGGCACCCCCCACCCCCTCACAACACGCTTGGGTCTGCCGGGTCGGACCGGCATTTTCCCCCCCAACTCAACACCAGGTGGTGATCAGTTGACAGCTCCGCCCCTCTCTTCACCCGAGTGTCCAGAACATGCGGCCGCAGGTCAGAAGAAACGACTACAAAGTTGATCGTCGAGCTACGGCCTAGGGTGTCCTGGTGCCAAGTGCACATATGGACACCCTTATGTCTGAACATGGTGTTTGTTAAGACAAACCATGCCGGGCACAGAAGTCCAATAATGATACACCACTCGGGTTTAGGTCAGGGGGGCCGTTCTTCCCAATCACGCCCCTCCAGGTCTCACTGTCATTGCCCACGTAGGCGTTGAAGTCACCTAGCAGTACGAGGGAGTCCCCAGGGGGCGTGCTCTCCAGCACACCCTCCAAAGACTCCAAGAAGGGTGGGTACTCTGAACTGCTATTTGGTGCACAAGCACAAACAACAGTCAGTGAGTGAAAGAGAGAGACATAGAGATTGAGAGAGAGAGAAATAAATACAAGATAAGAGTCTATATGAGAGGCACCTAGATTTGGAAAAATCAAGTGGACATATTTCAACCTGCGGCTCGTTTTTATCTTGTGCTTCCCTCAGCGTTGTCTCGCGGGCCTAATTCAAATCCTTAGTGGGCCTGACCCGGCCCGCGGGCCGCCTGTTTGACACCTCTGTGGTAGAACATAATTTCATACTATATCTGCAGTAAAATCTTAGTAGTATAGCTGTATTTTTGTACGAATGTTTTTGTAGTATATCTGTAGTAGTACTTTAGTCATAGTATTTCTCTATGACACTATTACTGTCATTGTATTTTTGTAGCATTTACTATTTACATTATTGATGTACTTGCATTTTTGTAGTATTTTTGTAGTAGTATTTCTGTATGATAGAAATATTGCAGTAGTATTTTAGTAATGTTTCTGAGGTAGGAAAGGCATCTATTAAATCGGACTCGGAGTAAATCGGAGTAAAGTTACAAGAGTGCAAAAAAAAATTGATCAGGTAAAAAATAATGGCATTTTTTTTCTTTCTGTGCAACCTGGTACCAAACTACCTAGGGCCCGGTACCGGTCCGTGGCACGCTGGTTGCACACAAATGATATAAAGGATTCCTTAGAAACATACAACTGGAGCAGGGTCTATTAGTGTAACACCGTAAGTCTAAACTGTGGTTGAAACTTGACATTATACATGTTGGACCCAATAACATTCTTGATTTGGCTCTGCATCCACTCAATTTGGAATTTTACAGATACGGTTGCTATGGCCTTTATTTTACCTCCGAGCCCGATGTATTCATGTAAGGAGCCATATCTGGCTCAGGAGCCATATGTTCCCAACTCCTGCCCTAATCTATGAATGAATAGGTCAATATGATTTTAATCAAGGTTCTGAGCAGAAAAATCTCCCCTGACAGGATTCAGCTGCACTTGCATATCTGGCTTTACCGGAGGACGCTGTGAAAGCCCAATGACTCCGTGCACACCAAATCCTTGCCAGGCTGGTGGCGAGTGCCAGGCAGTGGGCGGTGGCTCCAGCGGCGGCAGCGGCTTCATTTGCGGATGCCCACCAGGACTGGGGGGCCACATGTAAGCTTTTTGTTAATTCAATGGCGCAGTTGGTTATATGAGCCAACCAAGTGAACAGAGGCGGCTCCCCATTAACAAGGAGCTGACTCCTTAAAAACACTATCTCTTACTTTGTTTCTCTCTCTTATTCTATCCCTCTCTTTCGTTCTTTCACTCTGTCTGTCCTTCAAGTCAAGTCATGTTTATTTGTATAGCCCTTAATCACAAAGATTTCTTTCCTTTCACTCTTCTTAGTCTTTCTCTCTGTTCCTCTCTCATTATCTCTTTCTCTTACTCCCATCTTTCTCTTTTTTCACTCTGTCATTCTTTCTTTTTCTCTGTCTTTCCTTTATCACTTCTTGGTCTTTCGCTCTGTCCCTTTCTCATTCTCTCTTTCTCTAACTCCCTTCTTTCTCTCTCTCTCTCTCTCTCTCTCTCTCTCTCTCTCGCTTCCCTCTCTGTCTCTTTCTCTCCTTCTTTCTCGCTCCCCTCTCTGTCTCTCTTTTTCTCATTTGCACCTCCCCTTTACTCACTTTCTCTTTTCCTTTCTCTTTTGTTTTAACCCTTTCTATTTATTTCTTTCCCTCTCTTTCTTTTCTTTCTTTCCCTCTCTTTCTTTTCTTTCTTAATCGCTTTCTGTCTGTCCATCTATCTCTGTCTGTCTGTCTATTGCTGTCTTTCTATCTCTTCATCTCTCTTTATCTCTTTTTTCTTGTGCGATTTCTCCCTCTCTCTTTCTGAACTTATTTGTCCATCTTTTTCTCTCACTTTTCTTCCCTTTTTGTCTCTGTCTGTCTTTCTTCTCCCCCTTCTCAGTCTTTCTCTCTGTTCTCACTTTTTCCTCTCTTTTCCTCTCTTCCTTTCTTCCTTATTTTTCTTTTTCTTTCCGTTTCTCCCTCTTCATCCCTTTCCTCCCACATTCTCTTTTTTCTTTCTCATATTCTCTTTTTATTTTTTTCTCTAACTCTGTTTTTCCTTTTCTCATTATTTTTCTCCTTTGGTCTCTTTCTCTAGCTCTCTCTTTCTCTTTCTTTCTCTCATGCTCCCGCACTGTTTCTCAATTTCTCTTTGCTCTCCCTTCCTCTCTCTTGGTTTATTTCTTTATCTATCTCCTTCTCTCTCTGTCCCTCTTATTTATTGCTTTTTCTTTCTTTGTCACAGTCTCTATCTCCCTATTTATCACTCTCTTTCTCTCTAACTTGCTTTCTCTTTTGCTCTCTCTCATTTTCTCTTTCCCTCTCTCCTTCGTCTCTCTATCTCCCTTTCTTTTTGTCTCCCCTTCTTTTTCCCTTGCTCTCTATTTTCTCCCTTTTTCTTTGTCTCTGTCTTTTTTTTCATCCCTTCATTCTCTCTCCCCCCCCCCTCTCTCTCTCTTTATCTCTCTCTCTCTCTCTCCCTATCAGTCAATATGAGTGGTGTCATCACTGTCTTGTTAGCTTAGACAATTTGAAGGTTTATTTGGGTAAAAGTTCACTGTATACAGACACAATAAGGCCTATTGTAATATGGTAGCTAATACATTTGAAAAAATAAACAATTTGGTGCATGGTAATTATTTATTATTGCCAATTACAAAACAAATCTGAAGAACCGTTAGGGAGCCGAAAGAGCCGGCTATATTCAGTGAACCGAGTACTCATCTTATCTCATCTCATTAGCCGTACCGCTTATCCTCAGTAGGGTCGCGGGGGGCTGGAGCCCATCCCAGCAATCATTGGGCAGTGGGCAGGGGACACCCTGAACTGGTTGCCAGCCAATCGCAGGGCACACAGGGACAGACAACTCATTCGCTCATTCACACCTAGGGACAATTTGGACCGGCCAATTCACCTGAAATGCATGTCTTTGGAATGTGGGAGGAAACCGGAGTGCCCGGAGGAAACCCACGCAAGCACGGGGAGAACATACAAACTCCGCACAGAAAGTCTGGAGCTGGATCTGAACCCACGACAGGTTCCCATGACATGAACTGTGGCGCACAAGCGCTAACCACTGTGCCGCCGTGCTGCCCTGAACCGAGTACTATTTTCTTAAATGTGAGTCGCCGTTGGAGGGCAGCAGAGCTCCTACCAACTTCACCTGGTGCTGCTAAACAAGCAAGGATTTGCAGTTTGTCCTGAAAATGACCCCTTTTATAGTTTAATCACAAAAAAACTAAGGAGAATATTCCCAAATATTATGACTTACTGCACAAGACATATTAAAAGAAATAATAGTGACAACATTTGGCAAAAGAACTACACTAAAAATAGGTTTTAGTTATTAAATGGATTTTAAAGAACAAATTATAAAACCCCCCAAAAAAATCATAACGCATTTTTTGATGCTCCAGGCAACCAGGGTGCATTATTTATACTATAACACACCTAGAAGAGTTATTAACACCCAGTAATATTAGATTTATTTTTTTTCAAGGATGACAATAAACTTAAAACGATTTTGTGAAACTGCAATAGACAGTAAATTGATTGAGCCTATTATTATTATTATTGCCGAACGTCGAAGGGACATTATGTATCTATTAGTACCTCCTAGTGGTAAAATTATAATTTAAAAAAAAATCTATATTGATTTGAATAATAAGCAAAATAAACGTGAACTATCATATACATTCACATTCTAAAAATAATAATAGTTTAAGAAATGTGTTTTTCCTTTAAAAAACATGAGGCTCACTTAGAGAGTGAGCTGACATAATTGTCTGTCATCTTGCTGCTACGGATGCCCCTGGGGGAAAAAAATCGTGAAAGCCAGGCAAAAAAAATAAATAAATAGTACTCCTCTTTAAAAAAACGCAGATTAAAAGGACATTTTGTATTCTAAGCAAAAATTGTATATTTTTAGCAAAAATACATTGACTAACATATGACATGCTTTTTAAAAAAACACTCGTCGGTCAAAAAATTTGTATTCATTATACGTAAAGTGAGGTTCACCTAGAGGAAGTTGACTTGACTGTCCGCTCGCTATCTTGCTGCTTGTGAAAGGCTGGGGAAAAAATGGTGCAGTTTGGTTACCTTAAGTGTCTGTAGTTTGTATTCTTACTTGTGCTTTTTAGCACTCATTTTTGTTTCTACTACACAATACAGCGACACCATTCTTTCGATTTTATTTCATTTATTTGTTCATTTCAGGCAGTTATATTCTTTGTGTACACATGTAAATTTAACTTAAATCATAACAGAATGCCTGAGAGGGAGTGGGATCAGTGAAACTTATTAAATCCCATCCCTTTTCTCATATATACAAAACTTAAGGCAAGTTAATTTAAATAAAATTTCCTGCCACTTTTGTTTTCCAGCAGGTGCGAAACAAGTTGTTACGGCTCACAGGCAACTCATATACAGCAACCAATAATTTTGTAACAGAAAGATTCTGAGGTCATGGGATCAAATCCAGCTACCTGCCTTTCTGTGCGGAATTTGCATGTTCTCCACCTGCTTGCGTGGGTTTCCTCCGGGCACTCCTGTTTCTTCCCACATTCCAAAAGACATGCATGTCAGGTTAATTGGCCGGTCCAGATTGTCCTTAGGTGTTAATGAGCGAAGGAGATTTCTGTCTCTGTTTGCACTGAGAGTGCCCCCTGCTAACTGCACGAAGATAGGTGGGATGGGCTCCAGCAACCCTGCGATCCTACTGAGGATAAGTGGTGCATATATATATATATATATATATATATATATATATATATATATATATATATATATATATATATATATATATATATATATATATATATATATGTATATATATATATATATATATATATATATATATATATATATATATATATATATATATATATACCAGCAGTGGTAACAAAATTCAATACCAGCACTGGACAGTGTTATCACAATAATATACCAACAAAAACAAGTACCAACGATGGCAAGGTCTAAATACCCCCAATGCTAAGAGAATTACATCTAGTGGCAAATTTAAACACTGTCCTTTTAATTGAAGTTGATAGCGTGCGATTGGCTTGCTAGCAGTCCTGGGTGCACCCTGCCCAAAGCCAGCTAGGATGAGCTCCAACCTCCCCCTAGGATAAGCAGTTGGAAAATGAACAAATGAATAAATGAATGAATGAATGAGTAAAGTTTATAGCATACACATTTTTGAGAATACATTCAACTCTGGCCCCTTCGTATTTTTAGAGCAAAACTGCAGAATAAGATGTAATTCACATGACTAGTGATATAGTACACAGAATAAGTGATTAAAATTGTGTAAACACAATAAAATATAGTTGCGAATGATTCATTTTAATGTGTCCAGCTAAATTAAGCTTTTTACATTTTTGATTTTATATTATTTTAATCTTTATCTGTGAGCACTCAGTGTCTCAAAATAATTCAAGCGGAGGTAAAAAATCCAGTCTTTAGAATTTTGAACGAAGATGAGTCCAAGTGGGGCACTACAGTTCTATCCCAGAGAAGACAGTGTGTAGTTTATTTTAGTAAAGTTCATAACAACCATTTTTCTATGTATTCAATGATAATTTCCCATACAGGTGCTGTTTTACAACATTCCCACATGAATAAGTGAACCTTCCTCATTACATTTCCAACAAAAATCATCACTGAGCAGACTTATTCTGGGAAGTTTTGATGAAAGGAAACAATTTAATTCTAGCTTCTATTACATAGTTCTCTGACCTGGAGAGAATCGCCTCCAATGTTTTGTTTTTTCCTTAAAGTGGCAAGATTGGTCCTTTTCCCAAGCTTGTTTGAGGTTAACACTTGCATTCTTATTTTTCCAGGGGTACATATAATACCATCTGGATGCTTTGCAGTATGTTTTAGGTCAATGGAAAAGAAGTTCAATTGTATTTTAATGTTGACCAGTGGAGGGGATTTCCAAACTAAGCATTTACAGTGGCTTCCGAAACTATATAACTTTGTGAACTCTTGCCACGTTTCAGACTTCAAACATAAAAATATAATACTGTAATTTGTTGTGAAGCATCAACAATAAGTGGGACACAATCATGAAGTGGAACACACTTTATTGGATATTTTAAACTTTTTTAACAAATAAAAAAAAAAAGTGGTTGTGCAAAATTATTCAGCCCAATTGAGTTAATACTTTGTAGTGCCACCTTTTTTTTTATCTTTGCCCATTTCTCCTTGCAAAACAGCTCGAGCTAAGTGAGGTTGAATGGAAAGCGTTTGTGAACAGCAGTTTTCAGTTATTTCCGCAGATTCTCACATGGATTGAGGTCTGGACTTTGACTTTGACTTTGCCATTCTAACACCTTGATTAGTTCTTAGGGTAAACCATTCCATTGTAGCTTTTGCTTTATGTTTTGTATCATTGTCTTGTTGGAAGACAAATCTCCGTCCCAGTGGCAGGTCATTTGCAGACTCCATCAGTTTTTCTTCCAGAATGGTCCGGTATTTGGCTTCATCCATCTTCCCATTAATTTCAACCATCTTTCCTGGCCCTGCTGAAGAAAAGCAGGCCCAAACCATTATGCTGCCACCACCATGTTTGACTGTGGGGATGGTGTGTTGAGGGTGATGAGCTGTGCTGCTTTCACGCCAAACATAACGTCTTGCATTGTTGCCAAAAAGTTTGATTTTGGTCTCATCTGACCAGAGCACTTTCTTCCACATGTTTGGTGTGTCTCCCAGGTGGCTTGTGGCAAACTTTAAACAACACTTTTTATGGATATCTTTAATAAATGGCTTCCTTCTTCCCACCCTTCCATAAAGGCCAGGTTTGTGCAGTATGCGACTGATTGTTGTACTATGGACAGATTATTCCACCTCAGCTGTAGACCTCTGCAGTTCATCCAGAGTGATCATGGGCCTCTTGGCTGCATCTCTGATCAGTTTTCTCCTTGTATGAGCTGAAAGTTTAGGTGGACGGCCCGATTTTGGTAGATTGGCAGTGGTCTGATACTACTTCCATTTCAATATTATTGCTTACACAGTGCTCTTTGGGATATATAAATCTTGGGAAAACTTTTTGTATCCAAATACATCATTAAACTTCTCCACAACAGTTACTCGGACCTGCCTGGTGCTGAAAGTTTAGGGGGACGGCCCGATTTTGGTAGATTTGCAGTGGTCTGATACTCCTTCCATTTCAATATTATTGCTTGCATAGCGCTCCTTGGGATGTTTAAATCTTGGGAAATCTTTTTGAATCCAAATACAGCTTTAAACTTCTCCGCAACAGTTACTCGGACCTGCCTGGTGCATTCCTCATTCTTCATGATGCTCTCTGCACTTTAAACAGACCTCTGAGACTATCGCAGTGCAGGTGCATTTATACAGAGACTGGATTACACACAGGTGGATTCCATTTATCATTGTTAGTCATTTAGATCAACATTGAACCATTCAGAGATCCTCACTGAACTTCTGGACAGAGTTTGCTCCACTGAAAGTAAAGGGGCTGAATTGCACACCCACTTTTTCTTTTTTTTAATTTGTTAAAAAAGTTTAAAATATCCAATAAAGTGTGTTCCACTTCATGATTGTGTCCCACTTATTGTTGATTTTTCACAAGAAATTACAGTTTTATATCTTTATGTTTGAAGTCTGAAATGTGGCAAAAGGTCACAAAGTTCAAGGGGGGCAAATAGTTTCGCAAGCCACTGCATATCTAAATATGTTCCGAGGCTTTTACTTGTTAACAGTGCATAATAGTCAGGAGTATTAAGTAGATATTATTCAGAGCTATTACATTTCCAAGTTTGGCTTCACACGGCATGCAGCACAGTCAAATATCAAACGGTACCATCATCCTCATCTAAAAGAGGAAGAAGCAGTATGCTAAACTAATGAGAGACGAGGCGACGGCGGCCATGGGGCAAGTCATCACAAATGACGAGAAAATGGCCGAGTCTTGCTTGAGGGCTCGACGGCAGGGGGTCTGCGTTTCAAAGCATACTCAAACTCGCGTCAGCGGGCGGTTGACCCGACCACCCTCAGGTGGGCCTCCGCTCGAAAGAACTTGAAACTTGAATTCCTCTACGAATGCATCTGCTGTTATTGATCATTTTAACACTCCATTGATAGTTTGAACCTCTTTGGCTCGAGTGTTTTATGCCTTGTTGAAAAAGACAAGGATCCGACCCCAAATAGTACAATTATGGTACAGAATCAGAATTACTGACAGTTTTGAGTGCGTTACTGAAAACTGGTAAATAGTTACAGTTACTAGTTACTATATCTAAAAAGTACAGTAATCCCTTCATATTACTGACACCCAGAAGTAGTGAGTTACTCTCAAAATAAGTTAATACTCACATTTATTTCTTGGCTTGTGCAATGTTGAGAGCTTGCAACCGAGACACTCAATTTTGTGTCTGGGCTCCAAAATTGTCTTCACAATTTCTGTGTACTGTCCAAGACTTTTTCCTTTTTTTCTCCAGGCACAGTGTATTGAAGAATAATTTTACAGATAAAAAGACCAAACCCAGCCCACTTTTACAAAAAAATCTGTAATTATGTTTTCCCCATTGTTTTTGTTGTTCCTGTTTAAGCAACAGCCCATCCCCACTCGCTGCCTACTTTTCACTACTAGTGACACAACCAAATACACACAAATAAATTGACCCCCTGACTACAGTACTTTTTTATAGTTAGGGAGAATATATACATGAGGAGAAATTCAGCACCCTCGTACCATGTTCTTGAGACGGTCCCACCATAACATTAAAAATTGTACTTTTGGGGTAAATATAAACACTTATAAACACATATAAACTTAAAGGTGAAGTGCATTGTTTGTTGTCTCCTTAAAATGTTTTTCTCTCTTAAGGATGACTTAACAATACCCATTTGAGTTCAAAAGCCCTTATATATTTTTTTTCCGCCTATCTGCTTTTATATAACGTTTGCCATCATTGTTCTGGCCGTGGAATGCATTTCGCTGGAGAAAAGGAGGCAGGGGGGTGGGAAGGAGGAAAGTGATTTCACGCAAGTGCTTGGGATTTTCTTTTATTTTAGGATAAAGATGGTAAAATTAAGCAAAGACTGTTTCAAATACATTCCAGATGACAACCCCACCATAAAAATGAAAAAGGAGACTTTTTGGGGGGCATGCTAAAGAAAGTTGCGTACTTGCACTTACAACACAAGCAGCTTGACATAGGTTGAAATTATGATTTCAGCCAGAAGATGGCATCAGGAAATAGAATAGTTTCAAACCACTTCTATAGGTGGTGAGCGTCATTTGTAGTGTCCTTTAAAAGTTGAAATAGAAAATGTTCTCTATTAAGTACTGGTACATATTAACAATGCCCAACTGAATTTAAAGAACCCTTATATTTGTTTTCTACTATCTGCTTTTATCTTACTTTTAGCAAAGTTGTTTTAGTGGGGCAACACATTAGGTAGTATGAAAAAAGGGGGGTTTTGAAAGTGGCATGATGGTCGTCATTGCAATTTTTTGTTAGTGTAGTATGAAAATATGAAAAGTAAAAAATGCCTGTTTCAAGTACAGTCCAAATGCCAACCCATAGACCAAAAAGATGAAAAAAACTATCCGAGCACAAACTTGCACGAGCAACATCAGGAGCTTGACGGAGGCTGCGATGATGACACAAGCTATACGATGGCATCAGCGGGTAGAATAGTTCCAAATTCTGTACAGCTTTAAGCATCGTGAGCGAAGTAGAAACAGTAAGGTACCAGAGGACGTTGAAATTCTTGATAAGTAGCGGAGTAACGCAACCTATTGTGACGACAATTGAGTTACAATATATTATTAACACGTTAAGCCCCGCGCATACTAGACGTGTAGGGAATGTGGCGTCTTTGGCCTTTGGCTACAGATCGGCAACGGAGCCCTGCTAACCTGACGCTGTTTTAAGCGGCACATTTCTCTCTCTTCCAATGTTTTCACTTCTTTTCGGATCGTAACACCATTCTAAATAGCGACTATCATATAGTTAGATAGGAGTTATGAATACAGTATTTACTTGAGTCCCGAAAGAAAAGGAAAATGAAGGCTACGTCACAAAAAATTGTGAGCCCAACATTTGACAATGGTGTTGTCAACAGTTTAGTATCGTTTGCGAATGAAACGGCTCTATACCCACTAATCAAGAGCCATTCCCTTGGAGACACTATTATTCTTTTGTGATTGGTCAAGATTCTGTGCTGTTCACTTCAAATATGTTGAGTATAAAAAGTTTAAATGTGTTATCTTTCTCTTTGTAGAGTTATAAAGATTTAAATTGTTTTTTTCTGTGTTTTTTAGTGTTACTGTTTAAGTGTTCATTTTCCCCTTGTAAGTCATAATAATACACAATAAATGGTCATGGATTGAAAAACAAAAAAAAACGTGAAGAGTGTTTTGGAGCTGAAAGAGCCAGGTCATTTTAGAGAGCCGAGCTGAAAAAGCCGGTGCTCTAAAAATACCGTATTTTCCGCACCATAAGGCGCACCTAAAAGTCTTAATTTTTTTCAAAAGCTGACCATGCGCCTTATAATACAGTGCGCCTTATATATGGCTCAATATTAAAACGCAAGGTCTCGCAACTTACGCAACAGCCGGCGACTGGGATTTATATACCGGCGTTTCATTGGCTAACCAATGTGTCAATCATCATCTGAATGGATCGCTATTGGCTAAAGTTATTCGGAGCCTCGGATAGGCTAGAGGGCCGAAAACAAACCCTGCAATTGGCCGTAAAAGATGTGTCAATCATCCGTTAAATCGATCGCTATTGGCAGAAGTTATTCGGAGCCTCGGATAGGCTAGAGGGCCAAAACAAACCCTGCAATTGGCCGAAAAAGATGACTGAATAGCAAGCTTGCTAAACTACGCCATAAAGAAACATGTTTCATTAGTCTGTATTTGGAAACATTTTACTCTCCTGGATTTACTACACTCACGGTTGTAAGAAGACCATGTTTGCGTATCATTATTGAACGTGAGAACTTAAGTGAGCTATGCGGCTTTATATTTTCCCGGTATCTTGTTTTAGAACGATCTTGATGTTGCTGTGATGAGTTGAGTGAATTAAACTCAATTCCAAGTGTTTATTGTCATATGCACAGTAAAGTTGCGAGCGAAAAAGAAAATAGAAACAAAGGAATGGTTGGCATTTCTTGAATCCCAAGACTTTAACCTTCCGAATGATATTTGGAACGATGCATTTGAGTGACATCGTACGGACACCGCATCCGCACGTGTCTACGACACGTATTTGCTTCTTTGCAAGCTTTGGGAATGTTAAGGGGGTAATCAGTTTGACTGAATCCTCTGACTGTTTTGTCGACGTTCCCATTGTAGCGCCTTATAATCCGTTGCGCCTTATCTATGGAAGATATAGGACCAAAAACTATTTTTTGGGGGTGCGCCCTATAACCCGGTGCGGCCTATAGTGCGGAAAATACGGTACTCGGAATTCCCATCTCTTTAACAGACCATTTCGCTTCCTCGAGAATAAAAGTAAAATCTGCTCAACGATATCCCCACTCTGTTTCGTATTTAGAGCGCATACGTCAAATCGCAGTTTTCCTCGCTACCCCCGCACACTTGAAGAATTTGGCAACAGAGTGCCATAAATATCAAACATGTTTGATGCTTGTGCCGCGCAGTTTTCTTTCAAAAAGTGCCTGCCCCACCTGACGTCAGAGGCAAAATGCCGATTGCCAATGGCATTGTACGCGGTTGGCGCTAGTTGTGCGAGGACATAGAAAAGTAAGTGCGTTCAAGGAACGCGTCAGTCCCAACATTACTTACTCTTAAGCCCTTACACATGGGAAAGGAGAATAACATTTGATTTATTGACTTAAGGCAATATCCGGTTTCCAGATGTGACGAGGACATGGACGAATGCGAGCGGGTCGACTGCGGTGACGGCGGCGAGTGCATAAACACGCCGGGATCCTTCTACTGCAACTGCACGCCGGGATACGGGGGCGGGGCTTGCAACCAGGAAGGAATACATGACGTTGACAGTGACACGCAAGTATGGCCATATTGTATAAACCAGTGGTCTCCAACCTTTTCACAAGCGTCAAGCTGCTTTTTGTTACTAACTAAAATATCAACTTAGTTAGATGGGTTGATAAATAGCTAAGAGTTACTTGATGGTTAGCTATAGAAGTTAACAGTTAAAAAAGTAAAAGGGACGATAATACATCCAACGAACACTCCATTTTCATTTTGTCTCAGGGCTTTTAACCACTTCAAGTACAGACACTCCCCTACTTACGAACATCCGAGTTACAAAAAAACGTTACATACGAACATTTTTTTTTGCGAAAAACATCCGGACATTGCTGTAAGTTTGATTTTGTATTGTGCACCTTTTTCAAGTAAAAGACAGTAGTGTAGTGCTTCTTTCCGCCGCTACCGTCGTGTGGCGCTGTGAGAGCTCAGCCAGCATCCACAGCGAATAAAAAATACGCTTCCTCTTCCTAGTTTGTGTGTAAACACAATGTACTGTATCTCCAGCGTGCTAAGAACTTCCAGATTGTTATTGTTTAATATCTCGTTCAAGTGTAAAGAGGCCGTTTTTTTTTTAAATGAAAGTGGAATAAGAAAGCTTGATGCGGTGGAGAAAATGGTTGGATTGATTTTTTCGGCCACTTTCTACGAAGGAGGAGGTCTAAGTCGCCTAACTCTTGAAGCTCACCTTCCAAAAGTAAGTTAAACTTAACTTTATTTATCTTTATAGAGCATATTAATTAAATGTTTATTTTTTTAGTCCAAAACAATACAGTCTACTTATACAAGCCTTAAATATACTTGTATAAACTTTAAACATACATTCCATACAAAATATAGCACTGAAGCAACTTGCGGACAAATTCTACTTACGAATGATCGTCCCGATCGCAAGGCGTATTGCAAAAAAAAAAGAAAAAAAAGTTTCATTAAAAAGGCCAAACTTTAGCTCACCGTAAATTCTGTGCTCACGCTTGCCCTATCAATTTGCCGTTGGTTTGTTGTTCCTGTATAAGCCATGCCTCATCCCAAGGTGCTGCCTACCATTCGCAACTGATCACACACAACCAAATAACTGCATTTAAAATGACCCCCGCCTGATTTCAGTATTTTATTTTACTGTTATAAATTCGAGGAAGGACTATCATCGAGGAAGGATTCAGTGTCCTCGTACACTGTTCTTGAGGCGGTGCCGCTGTAATTGTATTCAGTTGTATTTTGTAGTTAAATATAAACAGGGTTTGTATGTGACATCCCAAATGAAGCAAGAGAACTCGTAATCAGAGGACACTGTCATTCATGATGTACTTTGTCTGGCAGCAGAGTAACCTATCATGTTGTAACAATGATTGAGTTACATATTTTTTTTATTAACGCGTTACAATACTAAGTAATTACTTAAAGTAATCGTATCTCGAATGTCTTGTATCCGGAATAGCTCGTATGTAGAGGGGCCACTGTACATCAATCCTCAATGCATGTGGCTGTATTCCAGGCAGAGCCTCTGTCCTACGTCGGACCGGGTGAGATCATCGGCATCGGTGTCCTGGCTTTCGTCATTCTCCTGCTCCTCGTCCTCTTTTTCATCTTCCGAAAGAAAATCCACTTCCGGAAGGACTCAGCGGCAGGAGTGCTGGCCGGCGGTGGTGGTGGCGCAGGGGTCACAGCCGTATCGGCCATCACTGAGGCCAGCTATATGCTGCAAAAAACAGGAATATGCTCGGAGGGCATCGAGTTCAAGGCCGTGCGTGTGCCGGGTTCACCTGGGAAGGCAGCTGACTCCAGCGGAGGTTTGCCAGGACCACCTCAGGTGGTTGTGAGGCCTAACGCACACTCGCCGCTGATGGGGGGGAGACACAGCCGGGACTTGGACGGAAACAGAGTCAGTCGTGCATGCCGTACATACGCCCAACAACTATCAATCGTTTCCTCATTTTATTTCTCTTCCTTCATGTCTCAGCTTAGCAGCTTCCTGTCTGAAACAGCCAACATGCGTGGCAATCGACGGGGCGTGGCAGTGTGCAGCGTGGCGCCTACTAACCTGCCGCCGTCGTCGCCCTGCCGCCGCCTAAGCCAGCACAGCCCGGCTCATAAGGTGTCATGGGAGGGCGCTGATGCCGACCTGGCTCCTGAAGCTGAACAGCGGGACCAACGTGAGGACGAATGGAGTCAGAGAGCCTTTGAAATGGAGAGGACTGACAACGGTCAGGCCACTTATCTGTCACTTATTTGCATTGGAGGGTTCCAAAGGGATTGAAGCAGAGGTTCCAATCACAAAGGAATAATAGGTTTTTGAATAAATACTGAATTAATGAGCGCTTTACAGTGTGCTTCACATATCCCAATAGCGGCCATGCAGCCATGTAAGGCGCTAACCTGCTTATTGGGGGCATTAGGGGTTCAGTGTCTTATCCAAGGACACTTTGACATGTAACACGGTGGAGCCGGGATTCGTACTGCGATCTCTTGATCTCTTGATCCCAAGACGAGCGCTCTACCTCCTGAGTCACTGCCGCCCATGAATGAAACTTTTATTTCAAACATGACAAAAGCAGACACAAAACAACAAATCGAAAAGAAAACTAAAATGTAATGTTCCAAAGTTTAACTCCACATACAGACACACACATACTTTTGCTGGTGGTTCTTACCAGTTGGATCTTAAACGTTTCTTAATAAGAGTGGCAATGAGAATGAAAGGATCAAGTTTCAAGGCAGGGTTTTTCATAAGTTTAAAGTTTGGTAGACGCTCAAGATAAGGACAGAAGACAGCATTTCGGGTTGTAGAGGGTGAAACCGAGTGCACGGGTGCTACTAAAAAAGGAAGGTATTAAGAAGAAAACCAGGAACAGAGTAGAAAACAAAAAATGAAAACAAAATCAAACCTGTCTATTGCACAACCTGTAACGAACACCGAAATTGAAAAGCGAGAAACAAAGTAACAAACAACAACAAGTGGGCACAAAACCACTAACAAAATGTCCAAACCAGAACAAAAAAAATTGCCGTGGCAGAGGATTAATTAGCGTAAATTTTAAACTACACGCCAAAACTTTTTGTTACATTCTAAACATTGGGGCTTTAAATCCGAAGTAACGTATTCTTCTTTTTCCCGTGATGGCACCAAAGAAAATAATGAGCAGTTGTTTTCCACAATGTATGCTCTTTCAAAACAAAACTACGCGGTGACGTACGGAAACATTCATGCCACCCTTTGAGAGAAATTAATTAGGGTTTTTGCCAACATTATTCATATAATCCATAACAGGAGCGAAAGTAGTAGCAAAACCGTAATTTGTTTAATATTCTCAATGTACTCACGATGTTTCAACATAACATTATCCATCAAAAACGCTAAACTTCGCTTTCTGTATCATCGGTGTCAATGATTCATTTGGGACAGGCATGTGCAAAGTCCAGCCCGGGGCCAATTACAGCCCTTAATCAGATTTTTAACACCCGCGGCCTATGTCGCCAGTAATGTTGACTGCCATATAAAACAAATTTGTTCCAAAAAAAAAAATTAAATTAACCCTTTCAGCAGATGGTGGCAGTAGCCCATTGGCCACCTAAACCTTTGGCTTTCTGTGAAAACTTAAGCCCAAGCACTTTCCTGGCGAATTTGAATAAAAAAGAAAAGTTGACCGTGAGGGAAATCTGAGTATTTTTTCACGGAAATCCGAAACAACAGCATAACTTGCCAAGAGACTGGGTGTTTTCAAAGAGTAAGAGGCACTGCCAGACGAAAAATGTTGACTCCAAAAAGCTAACTGGAAATGAAAACTGAAAAGGTGAACCAACTGGAAGCTGTTTTAAGATCATAGAAGGTTTTTTTTTTTTTTTTTTTTTTTTTTTTTTTACGAGACCCTGTGAATACTACAAAGGCGAGCTATGAGGTCACACTGCCTGATCGCCAAGCACTGAATAGTCTGCCCTGATACATTTTCAGATTACCAAATCTGGGCTGCTTTCTAAAAAGTTTGGACTCCCCTGCTTTAGGATGTCTTTAATCCTCAAGGCACGATAATAAGCTAATGCAGTTTAGTCCGGTACCGCGACAATCACTAATGACAATACAAAAAGACCACTCCACATCAGTGTTTCAATCTGGCATTATTATCCACGGTATTGCCGCTGTCGTCTAGAAGTATAGGGTTTAAATGTTACGCGAGACAGCCTGCGTTGTTTCAGCGCAGTAGTAAATATGTCTTAGTCTTTTCAATTGCCATCTTTAACAGTCAAATGATTCAAAAACACGTGACGTACACCCGTTGGAGTAGAACTGAAATCGACGCTTCTGAAAAAGGCGCCTTTGGTGTTCTGCTACCAATTTGAAAAAGTACTGAGATGTACTGAAAAGTATGAAAAAGTACTAAAAAAGTATGCAAAAGTACTGAAAAGTATGTTGTCCTAAAGTACTGAAAAGTATGAAAATAACTAGATAGTATGAATATGTACTGAAGTATGAAAATGTAGAAAAAGTACCGGATAGTATGAAAATGTTTGAAAAAGTACTGGATAGTGTGAAAATGTTTGAAAAAGTACTACAATAAACTAAAATGTAAAAAGTAGAGTACAAAAAGTATAAAGACTATGAAAAAGTGATTGGTGAGGCTTTACACAAGACTTTAAACAAGTAATTTTTCAAAAGATATACAGTTAAAACTAAGTGCTGGAGCCACTTTTGGTGTGTTTGCAGGGTTGCCGCAGCGAAGGATAACTTCCCACTGACCTGGATTAACTGGAAACTTTTTCATTGTCAATTCTAATGAAGTGAAAGGATGAATAAATATGAATAATACATTTGATGAATAATTTTGGAGTTTCCAGTGTCCTACTTTGGACTAAATCTGATTCAGCTTCCCAAAAAAGTATAATATTGCAACAGAACCACACCACTTATTAGTCCTATTTTTTTCTTTGAGCCAACACTGCCGCACTAACTGAGCTTTAAAGCCCAAATTGATAACATTAGACTTGAATTTTTCTTTAAAACTATGACTAAGTCTTAAAACACGGACCTTGGACCTTACTTTGAACTTCTAACACAATTTTAACATGTACAGTAATCGCTGTTTTTTGTCAGCTTTGTGCTCCCAAAAAGTTTGGTGATAGTCCAAATTCGTGAAGTAAAAAGATTTATGTATTTACTAGATATCAGTGACATATAATATAACAACAACAAAATAAGAACTATAGATCTACACATAAAAGCACTGAATACTGGATTGTAGTTGAACGAATGGTCTTGTCATTTTAGAATGGTGCAATGTATTTGGAGGGCTTCTCTTTTCAGTGCAAAAAAGTGAATAAGAGAGCATCTGGCTAGCTGCATGCTAGCATAAGGGATTCACGGCTGGGCCAGGTCTTTGTGATGAATAAAATGCACGAGTTACAAAATTAGAGCTTTCAACTTTCCCACGAGTTGTAGCTCTAGGTCATCTGTTTAATGGGTAATGGGATCTGGCGTTGGTGAAATGCAGTGGTAGCTTGTGAGAGTTTTTATGTACCCTAGCCGTAATAGGCCGGACCTTTAGCCCTGCTATTGCGTTCTCTCCTGACATAGCCTCAGTCTCTTTGTCCGATTTAATTGATGCATTTTTTTACAAAAATACTGCAGGAATATAAAAAAATATTCTAATATTACTGTAATACAGAAATACTACTACAGAAATACTACAAAAGTTCTACAACAGAAATACTACTAAACATTACGACATAACTACTACAATAATACTTCTTTGGAAATACTACAAAAATCCAACTACAACAATAGAATAATACAGAAATACAGTCACGCCAACCCAATACAGACACACACACGCACACACACACACACACACACACACACACACACACACACACACACACACACACACACACACACAAACACAAACACACACACACACCCACACACTGCGCCTTGCAAACTGCCCCATGATAAGATTTGCTGTGTATTGTCTGCAGCAGGCAACAAGGGGATTGAATTTGGCCATGAAAAAGATGTACGAACCCTGCAAACACGTGGTAAACATATTTGTCGACATGGATGCCATGTTTCCATAATTAAAAGTGCTTCCCACTGTTTTGAGATGCTCACACCACATATTAATCGGAAGTGTTTGTCATTGATTTTCTCCGCAAGGATCATCAGGATGTTCTCAGCTAGAAGCTCTGCTCCCCTGCAGAGGCGGGGGTCTACTCCCCACACTTGTTAAGTCTCCCGATTTGGTCGGGAGACTACCGCTTTGGCTACGATTCTCCCACCTACCGATCTGAGAGCAACATCTACCGATTTCTAAAAATGTATTTATTTATTTGTTTTTTTTTTTGGTCGCCGAAATTTTTATGTGAACAAAGTTTTGCCGATTAAAATGTAGCCGAATTATCCATAGTCTTTATTATCGTCTTTTTTGCCGTTCTGCACCAGAAAGAGCTTTGATCGAGACTCGGCAATCATAATCTCAAACTCCACGTGATCTCATTCCTTCAAGAGCAGCAGACAAATACGAGTGCTCCATATGACTGTTAAAGAACACCAGAAAATTTGGAATAATTAAAGATTGTAATAATCACATGTAAACATAAAATAACAATGAGGTAGATTGAAAAACGAATTTTATTGTTGTCTTTTCAAATAATAATGATAATAACAATAACAATAATCGTGTCGGAAAAAAAAAATCTCCCGATTTCCCATTTCTGAAACTTAACATGTATGACTCCCACTTAATTAGCGTGTGATTGAGGTGGCTGAACACATTCCCACACGCTTTATTTTTTTGCGCCGAGCAAAATTGAAACAGGCGAGCACAACATCTCATGGTTCTAAACAGTAAGGCCAATGAGCGAACAACCATTTACATGTGCGCTAAATTACTAATTAATTAGCATACATCAATAATTTAGCAGCAGCAGCAACACAGAAACCATGTAAGACTCCGTTTATTCTTTTCAACCCTGACAATAAACATAAATATCAAAACCTCAGTCCAACAAGAGAAGCTTATTTGAATTGTACCCCTTGTTTTAAACCAGATAGTTGGCAGGCCGGGAGGAAAAAGAAAACAATTTTAATACAGTCTCAATTCCAATACTTCGGCAATTCACGGTTCATTTATCCCTTAACTGCTATGGTCGTCAGGCACCACTTCCTGTGGTATGTGTCTTGGGCAAGTACAGTCTGGGGGTGCCCATCCCTCTCCATACCTTTTTTTTGTGCTAGGGATTTGCAGCAAGTACTGCTTTTCATGGTTACCAGTAAAAGAAGAAGCCTTATTTGACTCAGATACAGCTCCTTTATCATCTGGTCACTGTTATTTTTTGTTGTAAAGCGTCATTCTGCTCTTCAGAGATAAGTCTGACCTTGGCACTGACTCATGAGGGAAAAGAATTGTGTGGGCTTATCATTTTTGTGGCATTCTTTATATCATTATTTAGCATTTTTGCACATTTTTTTCAGACACAAATAAAAATAACCAAAAAATTGGGAAGAGTTTTTTTCAATAGCAGTGACAATATGCATGAATAAATAAACAAACAAGTACAGTACAAGTTATATAATTTTTGTATATAAGTTATTTGATCAAAATGATTTAGAAACGCTCAGAATTATATTCAAGCAGTAAATTAATTCCCTTTTAAAAGCACTAATTTTGATAAAATTCATTGGAAAAAACTGCATAACGGATAGCTGAGAAGTTTTTTTTCATTAAATTTACTAAATATTTTATGATTTGCTGTGGACCCATAGTCAGGGACGCAGGAGGAATGGCATGGTGCTCAAAAAGTATGGTATTAATTCACAGAATCTTCAACGAAGTAGCAAACAAATGGTTAGGTATAAAACTATCTCACCCAGGAAACAAAAACAAAACCTCACAAACAAAGAAGAACTGAAAAAGGAGCTGGTGATTTTAATCGTGATTACCCAACAGCGGGTGCTCACCAAAGTGTCCTTATAAAGTCTTAGGATAAATAGGGACAGGTGCATGGTGATTGGACACACCTATCCCAATTCCAAACCCACAAGAAGCCCTCTGCTGAAGAGGGCGCACCGGACCCTAACAAAATAGTTTAATAGATAAAAAAGATAAAAATAAAATGTAAAGAAAAATGTAGCCTGCATGAGGTTTTTGGACCACTAGGAGTCACTAAATAATATATACTTTTCACTTAAAATGAATGCACTTTTTGGGGATATTCCTGTATTTTTTAATCGTTCGTTTTGAAGGTAAGGAGGTTTTCATTACCACTAGGAGGCTTTAAATCAGTGGTTTACAGCGTCTTGCCTGTGGGCACCGAGTAGCCCCCTCTTAGAAAACTTGAGTAGCCCGTGGACAGGTTCTGTAAACGTCTAACCAATAACTGCAATTTTTTCGCAAATTTGATTTCTAACTGACATGATGTTTTAATGGTTTATAATTACACCAACTTAAAACAGTAAAAACAAAGTCATAACATTGGTTGTTATTTTAAAAGATCATAACAAAATGATAGCCCTTTGCACCAAATCGTTAACAAAAAGTTGTTCACAGCTTTAAAAAGATTGGTGGCCCCTACAGCAACATCTAGTGGTCAAATAATACACACTGTCTCTTTAAAAATTCCACATTCATACGATTTTTTTTTAATATAAATATTTGAATCAATTTTGGTTTTCTTTACCATTAGGATGCAGTAAGTAATATTCCATGTCCCTTTAACGCAGGTTTAAATCTCAATACCTTGATTCAAAATCCTTAGCCTGGCTTGAAACCTAGCTTGACTGTGCATGCACATTATCGAAGCGCGTGGTGTGCATACACAAGCTGTTGAGTGGCTACTCTCCTTATGTTGACTGACAACCTGCTTGGGACCCGGGGTGGTGGTGGCAAAGGGATTTCCATACACACCAACACTCCGAAGGTGTCAGACCATGACGAATTGTTGTGGAGACAAAATGCTCTAGTAGGGTGGTAGGGGTGGAGGGAGTTATGTCAACTCAGATCAAAATGAATTGTGTTACATATGTGTCCGTACTTGTGTGTTTACAGGTGAGCGGTCGCCTCCTGAGCAGAATGACAACATTGGTCTTTCGTCTGACTCCACATCAGAGCTCAGCACTTACACATCAGAGTCTTTCGATGACAGCGGTACGTCAAGTACCGTTACAGTTCCTGTAAAATCGCCTAAAATCCTAATGAAAAACGTAACCAAAGTAAATTGAATGCTATTTTTGAACCGTAAGGAGAATACATATTTTTTGTCTCTTTTGAAAGGTAACAATTTTTCCCGAAATTGAATTTGAGTTGGAACATACAAAAATAGAAGGTTTTTATTCTCGCCTAAAAAAATTTTTTTTGCCATCAAATGTCTGCAGATGAGCGTAGCATGAGCATCTTGGCTGGAAGACAGTTGATATAATAGGTTGAAGCCTTGTCAAAATTGATACGAATCTGAAAAACTACATGTATTTTACACATTCGTATAAGAAAGGAGTCAATCCATAATTGTGCACACAAGAGCCTAATACAAGCACAAATATTGAGGTTCGGTCCAGTTTATAAAGAGCGTACTACAGTTTATAGTCAACGTGTCACACCAACACACCACATTTTGCCTGTACGTCGCCAAGGAATCCTTTGTATGGAAACAATGTAGGTTCACTGTTGAGACACTTCATGATGAAAACCCACAGAAAAACTGAAAACAGCCAGAAACACCTGCCAAGCACACAGCGCAATTTGAGTGGGTGGGCGGTTGGGGTTAGGACAGTGCTATGCACACAGCGCACGTGCTCACTTCTCCATGCCCAGTGCCGTCTGCACCAAAAGCAAATACGTCAGTGTCCATGTTGCATTATTTTGTGACATTTTTACAAAATAACGTTTTTGCAACTTTTTTTGAAACTATAATTTATGAAGGTCAAAATCAGCCTCAAGGATCTTAGTAATTGCGGGAGGAAGACAAGTTTAAAGAGGTATATTTGTTGATATGGGACACAGACTCTGGTATTATTTTTATTTCATAAATGTTATCAAATCATCTAGCATTACACAGTGGAATAAAATGTGTAGAAAAATTAGATTTTGTCTGGAGAGTGGGTTTGGCGGTTTTGCTTTGTCTTGAAATATTTGGTATGGCTTTCTCTCTCTCAAAAAAAAAAAAAAAAACGATCAAAAAGGTTCCTGACCCCCGTCTTAAACAATGGCGGTGTTTGAACTAAGAGTAGAGGTTTTAAAGCCTCAAAAACAACTTCCATCATGACGCGAAGTTGTTATGATTAAACTCAGAAGTGCAACAAGAACAGTGGGAAGAATTACAAGTTGACGAGTGAGTTGACTTATTCTGTTGGTGTTGTTGTTATTTTCCCAGAGAACTCGATAGCATTGATCCCCTCCTCAGCTACCAGGAAGGTGTGCCACTAACACGCTTGAGTGTGCTGGTGTCCTCTAATTACTGTAGCTGAGCTGACAACCTATAAAGAACGAGAACAAAAGCAACGCACGCACTAACACGTACTTGTGTTGTCAGAGCGATTGTAAATGACCATTTTTTTTTTCAATTAGGCACAAAACATGTATTGTTCCTCCCCACAAGCATATAGGTATGTTCCAAAATATCCCACGCGACATGGATCTTGTGAAATTAATTTTCAAAGTTGTTTTTGACCTCATATCCCCTAGAGCTGTGACGTCACCGGATGACAACAAGAACTCAAAACAAAGGAGCGTCACATTAAAAAAATAGACAGCGATTGTAGTAATCAGCAAATGCTTAGCACTCATTTTTGCTTGGAGTAATTGGAACTATGCTTACGTTGTCGCTGGAGGACTTCTGACTGTTTTGTCCGAGTTGCGTGCTTTGATAGTCAAAAGCTGTGTGGGGTAAGTTTATATGCCTCTGTGTTCAGCGTGTGTTCCTTTTTTGCCTTCACCTCCATTTAGGTATGTGATTATGACTTTCCCTTTTGTGTTTTTCGCTGCGTGTCTTGCAATTAATATAATATTGTCCATGGTAACGTGCAAGCTCCCAAGGCTTCCAGTTTTGTTTGGTCTAGGTTAGCACTGTAGACAGTTGGCTAGCTGGCTAGCCTGCCGCTCTCATTGTTTTTTCTGCCAGCTGGGTTCATGTTTGTTGCCGTGGTAGATTTTTTTGTTGTTGTTGTTGGCTCCCAGGTATCCTGGTTGCATACTGCATTTTTTGGTCAGCCATCCTCCTGTTTTTTTCCCGCCGATCTGTCCCAGTTCATCCTTTATAGCATCTGGCTAGCCTGCCATTCTCATTTGTTACATTTACGTCTGGGTTTGTTTTTGTTGCGGTTGTTGTTTTTCTGTGGAATCTTGGTTATTCTGGCATTTTACTGAATACTTTTGGTTGAGTAGCCTTCCGTTTTTCAGATCGGTCCGGGTTAACTCTCTTTAGCAGCCAGCTAGCCTGCCGTGTCACAGCTGGATTAGCCACTGTGTGTTAGTTTTGCAAGTTAACCCTATTTTGGCTGCTCTCCATCTGTTGTACAATTGCTGCACCCACCTACGACACAACGGCTAGGTATTCTCCACAAAAACTACCAAATCTTTGCTTGAAACACTTCAGGTCTTTTCGAGTGAATAACATATAAACTGATATAGTGACTGGTTTGCTTACAAGGGTGCCGGTTTTCTTCACATGATGTCACAGCTCAGGGAGTCAAAAACAAGAAGTGTATTATCACGGAAAATATTTGGAATTTATACATATACATATATATATATATATATATATATATATATATATATATATATATATATATATATATATATATATATATATATATCCTAGCTCCAGTTGTTTGGGGAATGGCACCTATCTTTGGCAACATCGAGTGAACACATTTCAAAGTGCTGCTCATTTTTCTCATATGGTTCTCTTGGCGTTGTCTCGTGTGCCTGATCCCCTTGTGGACCTGATCTGGCCAGTAGGCTGCATTTTTGACACCTCTGATATATGACCAAATACTGTTTTACAGGGAGTTTACCTCATGACCCGCTGCACCTTGTAGTGCGCAAAATACGGTAAGACGGTTTGCAAGATCTCCCCTTAAATATTCTAACCCTGGTTTGTACGCACACAGCTTCCATCGTGACTGTCATCCGTCTGGTCAACGACACCGTGGACCACATTGAAAGTGAAGGTAGAAATGCACACAAGTTATAATCAGTGGTTCTCAATTATTTTTCAGTCACGCCCACCTCAGAAAATGATCGATCTTTTTTTAAGTGACCACAAAATATTAATAGGGACAAAACAAAGACTGCTCAATATTGATGGTAACACTTCTTCTCTGTCCATGTCAAATATACACACCTTTCGGCGCATTTTTGCTTAAGAAAAACTCAAGCATCTTATCAGCATGATTGGGTTGTAATGTCTTCAATTGACAATTTAATACATTTGGCTTCATCCTTTCCGCTGCCAATATTTTAAACATAACAAGCACACCCGACTTTGCTCGTCACCCTTTGTAGTCGCAGTGAAGTGCTACGTGCGCTTTGACAAACATGTGCATCGCTGCACGTTTACATAATATCCTCAACGTTACAGTCAAGGGTAGTCAATTAGGGGGAAATGAAAAATAGATGGTAATTGCGAGTGTGAAAAACATTCGCTAATATGAAAAATATTTGTCATTAGAGTAATTTGTCATATTTGCGGCAGCCCTAACTCTCGTTGCAGTCTGTGATTGCAGATAGTACGGAGTGGGGACAGCTTCCTGATTCAGTGTCTTAGCTTTTAGGAGGAGAATTTTGTTTGTCACTTTACCCCGTCCTCTTTGCCATCAAACTCGTTTCCTTATCCTTTGTTATCAGTCTGCTCTTTTTTTCTCCTCCTCTTTGTAATCCGCATGCTATTTCTTGTCCTTGACTTTCAGGTGATCATTGGAAACCTTTCTCAGTTTATTGTTAACAAGTTTCTTCATACTTTGTTTACCCTCTGAATGTTTTTAATTTGTTGTGTCTGGAATTTCCAATCCCTCCATGGTCGCAGTAGAGTTCTACGTATGCTTTGACAAACTTTCTTTTCTTAACTTTCGAGAGGAGACTTTTGTTTATCTCTTTAACCCTCTCTCCCTTTGCCTGTCTTAGATGTAAAGAAAACATTCTGCCACTGAGAACGCCACTAACCCCTCGTGTAGTTGAGGTGTACTTACACTTTATTCCGTGAAAGTTAAAAAAAAAAATGTTCCCTGAGGTCAAACTACCCCCCCTGACGCAGCTTCACGCTCCCCCAGGGTGCCCCATCTCACTTTTTGAGAACCACTGTGTTATCCAAACACATTTTTGTATAATAATTATGTACAAATGCTTATTGTTTGTAGTTTCTAACATGGACAAGGAGCAGTGGCAGCACAGTCCCGGTAAGTATCATGTCAAATGTCTGCTGTGCATGTAAATGGCTGTGGGTAGAAGTTTCCAGTTTGAGTTATGAGGCTGTGAAATGAAGCAAAATTGGATCCAGTTCAGTTACGGATTGTTGTGTGAATTGAATATACAGAAATCCCTCGTTATGTGCGGGGTTGTGTTCAAAAAAGCTCCCGCGATAGTCAAAAAGTGCAAAATAGAAACATCCATTTTTTTATTAAATCCTTAGACCCATCGCTACCTTGCTTTTCAGTTATCGCTGGTTCACTGCTTTCATGATTTTGAATTGAATTATCATATTGAGAGGTTGACTGATTATCGGACGGGCTGATTATCGGCACTGATTTATGGGAATTTGTTGGATATTGGTTTTAATTATCAATTATTAAGCCTCAGACACAGCCGAGCATTTCTGTCCCTGACGCAACCTACCCTGCTCCTTCTGATTGAATAAGCAACCAGGGGAGGGGCCACTTAAGCAGGAAGCTTTCCCCAATTTGCAGTGTCCGCAGTTACACACTGAAGGCTGAAGCGAGAGTCAGGGCTGTCGCAAATATGACATATCCGTCTAGTCGCAAATACATTTTTAGTTGGGAAAATTGTTCACATTCCTTTTTCTCTCTCTACCCTCTTTTGCGACCACCCTTGACTGAAATGTCCGAGAAATGAAAATAAATGAAATTAAATGATCTGCATTTAAATAGCGCTTTTCAAGTCAAGACTTCCCAGAGCGCTTTACAGTGTGCTTTAAATTTAGCGGCCGTTCAGCCATGTAAGGCGCTAACCTGCTTATTAGGGGCATTAGGGGTTCAGTGTCTTACCCAAGGATCAGTGTCTTACCCAAGGAAATGACTCCTCTTCACTTGAACAGTCACTCTGTTTTTCCTATGCTTCACAATCTTAGTCTGCATAAGGTGTTTATAATGATATATTGATTGCGTGATTAAAACAAAAAACAACGATCGTAGTCAGTACGTCTACATTAAGACATGCTTATGCAAACGTCACCAACACTGGAAGCAAGCTAATGTAGCTAGACGCTATAATATTCACTATCAAGACTAGTCGTAAACAAGTAGGTTTTATATAGTCCTCTATAGTAGCCGTATTGTAATTCATGTTTATTGTACGTAGTTGTTCACCGATTGCCGTAACCAGGGGACAATTGTAAATGAAACCCTGGTTTCATCAGATTTCCTCGTGTAAACAAATGTTTTAATTCAATTTCTCATGATAACCAAGGGGTTACTGTACTCTATTATACATTGAAACCAAAGAACCACCCAAGGCTTAAGCATTTGTTCAATAGATAAAAGTATTGTACTTCATAAAGTTTTTTTATCCACAAATAATTTATGTACCGTATTTTCCGCACTATAGGGCGCATCGGGTTATAGGGCGCACCCCCAAAAAATAGTTTTTGGTCCTATATCTTCCATAGATAAGGCGCACCGGGTTATAAGGCGCTACAATGGGAACGTCGACAAAACAGTCAGATGATTCAGTCAAACTGATTACCCCCTTAACATTCCCAAAGCTTGCAAAGAAGCAAATACATGTCGTAGACACGTGCGGATGCGGTGTTCGTACGATGTCACTCAAATGCATCATTTCAAATATCATTCGGAAGGTTAAAGTCTTGGGATTCAAGAAATGCCAACCATTCCTTTGTTTCTATTTTCTTTTTCGCTTGCAACTTTACTGTGCATATGACAATAAACACTTGGAATTGAGTTTAATTCACTCAACTCATCACAGCAACATCAAGATCGTTCTAAAACAAGATACCGGGAAAATTTAAAGCCGCATAGCTCACCTAAGTTCTCACGTTCAATAATGATACGCAACAATGGTCTTCTTACAACCGTGAGTGTAGTAAATCCAGGAGAGTAAAATATTTACAAATACAGACTAATGAAACATGTTTCTTTATGGCGTAGTTTAGCATGCTTGCTATTCAGTCATCTCTTTCGGCGAATTGCAGGGTTTGTTTTGGGCCTCTAGCCTATCCGAGGCTTCGGATAACTTCAGCCAATAGCGATCGATTTAACTGATAATTGACACATCTTTTTCGGCCAATTGCAGGGTTTGTTTCGGCCCTCTAGCCTATCCGAGGCTCCGAATAACTTCAGCCAATAGCGATCGATTTAACTGATGATTGACACATCTTTTTCGGCCAATTGCAGGGTTTGTTTCGGCCCTCTAGCCTATCCGAGGCTCCGAATAACTTTAGCCAATAGCGATCGATTCAAATGATGATTGACACATTGGTTAGCCAATGAAAGGCCGGTATATAAATCCCAGCATACACCGCGGACTACTCCACGTTCGTGGGAAAATCGAGTCGGCGGCTGTTGCATAAGTTGCGAGACCTTGCGAATTTTGATATTGAGCCATATATAAGGCGCACTGTATTATAAGGCGCATGGTCAGCTTTTGAAAAAAATTAAGACTTTTAGGTGCGCCCTATAGTGCGGAAAATACGGGACTGTCAAATTATAATTTTCCAAATAAACTTGCTACTGTATTGCACTATTAATTTGGGATATTATCCACTTTATTTCATATAATATTTTGTCGCCATTATGTGGACATTATTGGAAAACAAAAAGGTGGCGATACAAAGCATCTGGAAATTGAAAACTATTTTTACGTACGTAATGCTTGTCTGGTGGCAGGGGGGGCTGAGTTGTTTGCACGTCCGGTGGCACAGTTCTGAGGGCATGGGATCAAATCCAGCTACCAGCCTTCCTTTGCACAGTTTGCATGTTCTCCCAATGCTGGGGTTTCCTCTGAGCACTCTGATTTCCTCCCACATTCCAAAAAACATGCATGGCAGGTTAATTGGCTGGTCCAAATTGTCCCCAAGTGTGAATGAGCAAGTGAGTAGTCTGTACACTGCGACTGGTTGGCAGCCAGTTCAGGGTGTCCCCTGGCCACTGCCTGACGATTGCTGGGATGGGCTCCATCACCCCTGTGACCCTACTGATAAGCGGTGCAGATAATGGATGGCTAATGCATGTTTGTCAAGCTGTTTTACATATGAGGACAACTTAGACCGCAAAGTTATAGATGCACAGGCAGTAAAGGGGCGGTGCAACTATTTAGCCAATCAGAATACATCACAGAATTCCTCATTATATTTCACGAAGTACTGTAACCGCGATTTGAGTAATTTCTATAAACTAGGGGTGTCGAGACTTTTCAGAAAGCGGGCCAAATTTGATAATCTAAGGCTCGCCTTTGTGGCATTTACTCGCAGGGTCTTGACAAAAAGCGCTGCTGTGCCGCTAAAACAGATTCCTGTTGTTTCAACTTTTTACAGTGTTCGTTTACAGTACGCTTGTTGTAGTCAGAATCTTTTGTGTGGCAGTGCCTTTTTATGTTATCTTCTTCAAAAAAACGCGATAGCTTCTTGGCAAATTAGGCAGAAACAGTTGTTGCGGATTTTGGTGACAATTTCCACTTGTCTTTGAAGCGGTGGCCCTTACAATCAATTGAGTCAAGTCAAGTAATGTTTTATTGTACAGCCCTTAATTACAAAGAGTCTCAAAGTGCTGAACTGATCACAGATTATTGCAAACCACAGACTATTATTACCCCTGATTTAAAACCTACATGAGGGCAAGAAAAAACTCAAAAACCTCAACATGAGGAAAATGAAGAAACCCTGAGAAGGGACTGCACATAAGGTAATCCCCCTTCTAGGATGACTAGGCTGCAATGGATGTTGCAATAACAAATAATAAACAGATATTGTCAACATAAAATATAGGTTATTAATATGCTATAGAATAAAGGTGTGCTTTAAGCTTAGATTTAAACATTTCCACTGAGGTTGCAGATCGAATCTCAGGGGTAAGAGCATTCCACAGAACCGGGGCCCAAATGGAGAACGCTCTCGAACCTGCGGATCTCTTCTTGGCTCTTGGGATCACTAGTAGAGCAGCATTTTCAGAGCGAATGCTCTGGACCGGAACATAGGGGGAAATTAAATCTGAAAGATATGAAGGAGTCCATGCATGATTTCTTTTTAAAATTCTCATAGAAAGCCAAGGGCAAGGTGGTCAAAGGGCTACTATCATTATCTGGTGAAATGCTGTTCTTTTTTTTCTTACAAACCTACAGGGAGTGCAGAATTATTAGGCAAGTTGTATTTTTGAGGATTAATTTTGTTATTGAACAACAACCATGTTCTTAATGAACCCAAAAGTCTCATTAATATCAAAGCTGAATATTTTGGAAGTTGGAGTGGGGCTTTTTTAGTTTTAGCTATTTTAGGAAGATATCTGTGTGTGCAGGTGACTATTACTGTGCATAATTATTAGGCAACTTAACAAAAAACAAATGTATACCCATTTCAATGATTTATTTTCATCAGGGAAACCAATATAACAGCTCAACATTCACAAATATACATTTCTGACATTCAAAAAGAAAACAAAAACAAATCAGTGACCAATATAGCCACCTTTCTTTGCAAGGACACTCAAAAGCCTGCCATCCATGGATTCTGTCAGTGCTTTGATCTGTTCACGATCAACATTGCGTGCAGCAGCAACCACAGCCTCCCAGACACTGTTCAGAGAGGTGTACTGTTTTCCCTCCTTGTAAATCTCACATTTGATGAGGGACCACAGGTTCTCTATGGGGTTCAGATCAGGTGAACAAGGAGGCCATGTCATTAGTTTTTCTTCTTTTAGACCCTTTCTTGCCAGCCACGCTGTGGAGTACTTGGATGCGTGTGATGGAGCGTTGTCCTGCATGAAAATCATGTTTTTCTTGAAGGATGCGGACTTCTTCCTGTACCACTGCTTGAAGAAGGTGTCTTCCAGAAACTGGCAGTAGGACTGGGAGTTGAGCTTGAGTCCATCCTCAACCCGAAAAGGCCCCACAAGCTCATATTTGATGATACCAGCCCATACCAGTACCCCACCTCCACCTTGCTGGCGTCTGAGGCGGACTGGAGCTCTCTGCCCTTTACCGATCCAGCCACGGGCCCATCCATCTGGCCCATCAAGACTCACTCTCATTTCATCAGTCCATAAAACCTTAGAAAAATCCGTCTTGAGATTTTTCTTGGCCCAGTCTTGACGTTTCAGCTTGTGTGTCTTGTTCAGTGGTGGTCGTTTTTCAGCCTTTCTTACCTTGGCCATGTCTCTGAGTATTGCACACCTTGTGCTTTTGGGCACTCCAGTGATGTTGCAGCTCTGAAATATGGCAAAACTGGTGGCAAGTGGCATCTTGGCAGCTGTACGCTTGACTTTTCTCAGTTCACGGGCAGTTATTTTGCGCCTTGGTTTTTCTACACGCTTCTTGCGACCCTGTTGACTATTTTGAATGTAACGCTTGATTGTTCGATGATCACGCTTCAGAAGCTTGGCAATTTTAAGAGTGCTGCATCCCTCTGCAAGATATCTCACTATTTTTGACTTTTCAGAGCCTGTCAAGTCCCTCTTCTGACCCATTTTGCCAAAGGAAAGGAAGTTGCCTAATAATTATGCACACCTGATATAGGGTGTTGATGTCATTAGACCACACCCCTTCTCATTACAGAGATGCACATCACCTGATATGCTTAATTGGTAGTAGGCTTTCGAGCCTATACAGCTTGGAGTAAGACAACATGCATAAAGAGGATGCTGTGGTCAAAATACTCATTTGCCTAATAATTCTGCACTCCCTGTATTTTATACTGCGATCAACATTACAGGCCGGCTACATTTTATTAATTTTAGTACAGAGGCCACGGGCTAGCAAAAATGTGATTACAGACTTTGGACATGTTGCAAAACAAAGCATTTTGTTGACATGATGGCTTTTAGAGAAGCTAGAAATTGGAAAAGATTTGCGCGTATGTAATGTAAGTCCGTCAAGCTGTTTTACTTGTACCATTAAGACAGCAATGTTATTGACGCACAGGCAGAAACGGGGTGGGGCATCGGTTTAGCATATCAGAGGTCAGCATGCATGGGGATATTTCGTGAGAGACTATTGTAAACATAAAGACAGTGGATGTTTTGGAGTTGTTTTTTTCTTGGAAGTGTGCGCACTAAAGAGCGGTCACTAAAAAATCTGACCTGCTGGTCTTCTCCCAACATCTCATCAATATCAATTGAATTTTAGCCCGCAACCCCAGTTACATAAATACTGTATACGTTGCACTCTTTCTTACACCTCATTAACACGGACTTTAATGATGTTCTTGCATTGTTGGTGTGAGTCACTCACACGCCCACGAGAAATATAATTTGAGGTCATAAACAATTTAAATCCACCCCAAATTGTTTTTGCGTGTGCTGATAATGCTAAACCTGTGTTATGATAATTGGGAACAATCATTATCATTTTAAAAGAAATGGGACATCTGTTGTGTTTATTTCAAATTAAGTCAGGGTTACAGTAGCTGAATTTCTCAATGGAGTTTGATAAGTTTATAGTTCACCAAACACTCAAAATAAGCACAGAGTATATCAATGAATGTCCAACTTGCAAGGAGAACAGGAGAGGACTCAAAATAAGAAAATTCCAATCGTTTCTAAAGATCCTTCCCTACGCCCCTCTCTTTTTACATCTCCTAGGTTACAAAAAGCAGTTCTTCTCTAAAATGTGTGTCAAAGAACTGCAACGATATTGGCCAAAAGTTACAATGATGTAAACAGTGCATAATAGTCAAAATAACATCCAACAGTGAGGTATAGTAGTCAAAATAATGAAAAACCCATGCAAGCCCTTAGCAGTGGTGCAATATTAAAAACAAGCAGATTAAACGTATCAGAGTTGTATCATATATATCTTATAAAGTAGCTAGAATGGCTGTCTGCTGTTGGATTATCACCTGTGTTGAGACCCAAAACTTGTTCTGGCCTAAGAAAGTAATTTGTGTTTCTGGAAAGGCTGCTGAGTCAGCAAAACCAAAAATGCAGCGTCAGCTCTTGTTGGCAGTTGTCACATCTAAGGTAACCTAGCTGCCTATAAAAGAATGTGTTGTTATTCAATGTTGTTCTGGCATGAGTGGAGTGTTTTTCTGTTTTGTTGAACTTTTACACATATAGGTGAACTCTTCTAACTGTCTGCAAGAAATTGTGTTGAAATTCGAATGTAACCCTGGTCTTGAAAAGGGGTAATGTCAGCAAAACCAAAAGTGCTGAGTCATGTTTTCGGGCATTTTCACCTCTGCAGCGACCCACCAAGACTTGTTAAAATTGTGATACGGCCATACTTGTTTTGGCCTGGGAGAGTAGACTGTCCCCCTTTTCTGGGGTGGATAGACACTCAAACAAACAAAAACACAAACAGACCGAGAAACAAACATCAACAAAGTATATGTATGTATATGTATATCTAAGTATGTACGTAGATACCGAACAAAAAAGAAAGTTTATCAAAGATGTTTGATGCCATAGTATTTGCTTTAAACATTACAAACCAGGGGCAGCACGGCGGCACAGTGGTTACCGCGTGTGCGGCACAGTTCTGAGGTCATGAAATCGAACCTCCTGTTCAGAGTTTGCATGTTCTCCCCGTGTTTGTGTGGGTTTCCTCGGGGCATTCCGGTTTCCTCCCACATTCCAAAAACATGCATTTCAGGTAAATTGGCCGGTCCAAATTGTCCCTAGGTGTGAATGAGCGAATTGTCTGTCCCTGTGTGCCCTGCGACTGGCTGGCAACCAGTTCAGGGTGTCCCCTGCCCACTGCCTTAAGATAGCTGGGATGGGCTCCAGCACCCGCGCAACCCTGCTAAGCGGTGCAGATAATGGATGGATGGATTGCAAACCAGTTTGGATTTTACTGAATACATGAATCCGCAACCTTCTGAAGATGCCTCCAAAAAAATGGACTAATCCTAAACCTGGTGTCATTGCTAATAATGTATGACAAAAGCTGTTTTGTTGCTTTCAACTACAAGGGAATGGTAAACTTCATTGACTTTGTAGCTCTAAAACTACTTTACAAAAAGGGTGTCCTAAAAAAATCCCTGGTAGCAACTATCTGCTCATAAAATGGACATGCTTTACATGTTCTTATATGAAACTCCCTCTTCAGTCATGTCCGGGAAGCCACAAAGGCCCAAACCAAAACATTGGTTATCGACTTTTATGCCTTGTTCCCTAGCAACAGATGCCACTTCTCTGTGCCACGCTTCTCTCTCGCACTGGCACAAACATAAGAAAGAAGAATACTCAGAGGGTGTGTAAACTTCAAAGATGATAGAGAGAAGAGTCTTCTTTTGTCACAAGCCATCTTTTATAATCATCCTCCTCATTGGTGGTTATCACAGCCATAATCGTCAACTACAACAAATTAAATCATCATTATAATTGTTCATTAGTGGGCCGACATCAACGCGGATAAATTGGTAGATTCTTGCAGATATGATGCAAGGTGAGCCATACTCCCCTTTTTCTTCTGACAAAGCAAGACTGGCAAGACGCTAGTGGTAAACTTCCAAGAATGGTTATGTCACGTTTGCATGGGTAAACCCAAATGCGAGAAAGTCGGAACACAGGCAGGTTTCTCCAAAAAGGATGATGTATAACAACAAAACCAGGAACAACGTAGCAAACAAACAACATGTCCAAACACAAACCAAACCTGATGATAATCAGACCAGAAATAAAGAACAAACCAGATATAGAAATGCAGGTGCAATTAACTAACGCAATGTTTTATCCAGGCAGTCTATATAAAATCTCAGGATAATTAAAGGGAAGGTGTGTGCAGTTCAGCTACTTACCTCCAGTTTAGGGCTTGATTCCTTAAGGGCCAGAAGCAAGCGGCTAAAAAACAGAACAAACAGATCAAAATTACCCTCTTCACCAGAACAGGGGACGGCAGAAGGTCCTTGTCCGTCCCTACCGAAATAGGGCCAGAAGCAGTCAAAGAACCCTCCCAAATAAAACGATTTTATGTCTCAATATGGGTGATGGTGGAATGGTGCATAACTATTTTAGTTTTAACCGAGACCACTAGTGGAATCTAGCTGGTAATTTCAAAGGAGCTACCTAGCAGTTCCTGAATCCTTTAAAAGTCTCAATGTCTCAAATTGTGTTCCTTTTCCTGCAGCCTATCACTGGGACTCCTCCAGGCAAACCTCCAACTGGATCTCGCCCTCCCGCCTGCATCCTCCCGATTTCGGCTCTTACAATGACCTTCTTGAGGCCCAGCAGAATATTCGGCGAGGGGGGAGCACTCGCTCACTGCAGTCGGACTACCCCAACCAGTTCCTGAGCGGAGACAGACGCCAGGAACTGGTGCCAGAAGTCCGACGGAGGGCCTTCCAATGGGAGAAGAACCAGTCAGGTGAGTGGCAGAGGAAAAAGTGGCTGGATGGGGAAGGGAGGCAACGCAGTAGTGAAGAATCGCCCGTCTACGAGGAATACCGGGAGCCCCGACGAGACTCGGATCAAAGCCAAGACTCTGAAGGACTCTACGACACCCTACCCCCAACCCGGGAAGCCTACGACGGCTACCCATCCAGCCCGCCTGGCCTAAGTCTACACCCGGCCCAGCTGCTGCCACCCTTGCGGGCATGGGCCTCGGGGACTCGGGAGGGCGAGGGCGGGGACACGAGTCCAGGCCCCACGACCAGCCCTGGGGACGAGCTGGAGCGACTATTAAACCTTGTGTCACTACGAGCCAGGAGGGCAAACAGGACATCCACCGGATCAGAACCTCCTGCAGGTTGGGATGGATTCAAATGAGCATCCAAATGGCCTGGCTCAGTAGTGCAGATTGTTTTTTCCGAAAAAAAAAGACTGTTCGACCACATTTGGCACACCGCCTCTGAGATGTTATTAATATTAACGGTGTCTTTGTTTCATATTTTCATTACTTGCCAGTTATTTATTTCATTAGGAGCTCGTTTGGCATCTGAGCTGCACATGCAACAAAGTGAAAGATAATTAAAAGTAAGGCACTTTTAAGACGCCTCCGATTCAAAGCTGTGTTTTATCCCTGTGAATAAATTGTGTACATTGTCTTCAACATATGTTTGTCATCTTTGGTAGCACTTACCTCTGCCAAGGCTTAACGATCCAAAGCCCTTTCACATTTTAAGAGATGATAAGAAGTACGGCGAACAAATTCAGCTAATCTTCGATTTCGCATTATACACATTCACAGATTTGTGCAGGTCCAAGTCATTTTCTAGATGTTCCTTTATAAATCAATTGTTGTTTCGGATCAGAAATTTCACTTAAAACAATATAGCAAACACAGTGATAGTTGAGAAGTGAAATAAAGTTTACAGGATTTACAGAAAGGTTGCAATGACTACTTAAACAAAATAAGCCAAATAGTAGGGAAAAATAAGTATTTAGTCAACCATTGATTGTGAAAGTTCTCTCACTTTAAAATGTAATAGAGACGGTAATTGTCAACATGGGCAAACCTCAACCATGACAGACAGAATGTGAAAAAAAAAATCACATTGTTTGATTTTTAAGTAATTTATTTGCAAATCTTGGTAGAAAATAAGTATTTGTTTAATACCAAAAGTTCATCTCAATACTTTGTTATGTACCCTTTCAGGGCAATTACGAAGGCCGAACGTTTCCTGAAACTCTTCACAAGCCTGCCGCACACTATTTTGGCCCATTTCTATATACAGATCTCCTCTAGTGATGTTTTGGGGCTGTCGTTGGCCAACACGAACTCTCAACGGCCTCCACAGATTTTCTATGTGGTTGTGATCTAAAGACTGCCTAAGCCACTCCAGGACTTAGGAGAGCTTTTTTCAAAGCCACTCCTTTGTTGCCCTGGTTGTGAGTTTGGGATCATTGTCATGCCAAAAGACCCAGCCACATCTCATCTTTAATTTCCTTGCTGATTGAAGTAGATTTTCACTTAAAATCTTTCGACACCTTGCCACTGATGTCCCTGGGCCCTTTGCAGAAAACAGCCACATGATGTTTGCACCCCCATGCTTTACAGTGGATATGGTGTTTTGTGAATGCAGTTACAGTATTTCTCCCCCACTTCAATTTTGACTGGACGAGGGGAAGGATTCTCTGTGCTACTATTATACATTAAAGATAGTTGGCGGTTCCTGTCTTCAAAATAATGCACATTATTCATGATTTTGAAAATAAAGGCCAACTCCTGCGCGTATTTCTCACTCTGCCAGTCATGATTGCTCAAGCAGAGAGGAGATTTTCAAAACGGAAGTTTATAAAGTCATACTTACGGTCATCCATGTCTCTTTTTTCTCTATGGGAGTAATTGTAGAACAGCCACTGCTCCTAGTCCTCTTCTGGATCATCCAAATGATTTTTTATCAAACCACAGACCAGTATGAAGGTGTTCTGGCTTCAGCAGGGTGACACATCCGGCAGTGCAAGATGAGTCCCTGGCAGCGCGTTGTGTAACTAATAGTAGCTGTGTTACTGTGTTCCCAGCTCTCTGTAGGTCATTCATTAGTCAACCCGTGTGGTTCTGGGTTTTTTGCCCACCATTGTTGTTATCATTCTGACACCACGGGGTGAGATCTTGCATGGAGCCCCAGCTTGTGGAATATTATCAGTGGTCTTATATATTTTCTATTTTTTAATAATTGTTCCCACAGTTATGTTCTTTACACCAAGTATTTTACCTTTTTCAGATTCAGTCTTCCTAGCCTGGTGCAGGTCCACCGCATCCTTCAATAGCTCTTTGGTCTTGGCTATAGTGGACTGACTGAGGTAGTGGACAGGTGTCTTTTATACTATAACAATGAGTTAAAACAGGTGCGATTAAATAGAGGTAATGAGTGGAGCCTCATTAGGGAGATAATCTATTCTACACAGTATAAATATTTAAGTAAGAGTAGGGAGTGAGACAAGTGAGTGGTTCCCTGTGTTGACTGGTGCGAGACAGGGGTTTGTGATGTCACCATGGCTGTTTAATGTGTACATGGATGGTGTGGTGAGAGAGGTGAATGCAAAAGTTTTTGGCAGAGGTGTAGACATGATGGACAACAGTGGAACAGTGTAGCAGGTAAGTCAGTTGTTGTTTGCAGATGACACAGCGCTTGTGGCTGCTTCTGAGGAAACATTGAGAAGGTTGGTAACGGCGTTTGGAAGAGTATGTGATAGGCGTAAGTTATGTGTCAATGTTGGGAAGAGTAGGGTGATGAAGTGTTCACGTGATGGCATGGGCATGACGTTAGAAATCAGGTTGCATGGACAGGTGCTGGAAGAAGTTGAAAGCTTTAGGTACTTGGGTTGTGATGTGGCTGCAGTTGGTGGAATGGAGTGTGAGGTATTGCACAGAGTGAATCAAGGAAGCAAGGTTTTGGGTGCTCTGAGGAGAGTGATGAACAAGAAGAGTATGAGTATGGATGTTAAGAGGGGACTGTATTAGAGTGTGATTGTGCCGACTGTGTTGTATGGTGCAGAGACTTGGAGCATGATTGCAGATTTAAGAGAGAAGTTGAATGTTTTTGAGATGAAGTGTTTGAGGACTATGTTAGGAGTGACAAGATTGGATAGACTGAGAAATGAAATTGTGAGAGACAGAACTGGAGTAGTCGTGGAACTGAGCAAGCGTGTTGATAGGAGAGTACTCGGTTGGTTTGGACACATGGAGAGGATGGATGAGGAGCGAATGTTGAAGAGGATCTACAGAGTAGAAGTCAATGGAAGGAGACCAAGAGGAAGGCCGCGATTGAGGTGGATGGATGGTGTTATGAGTGCACTGCAGGAAAGAGGTCTAAGTGTAATGGAAGCTAGAGCTCTTGTTGGTGATAGAAAGGAGTGGAGAGGTGTTGTGAAATGATAGTGGGATTGTGGACGTGTTCTTAAGGATGGGCTGGGCACCCGTATGATGCGGCAGGGGTAAACCAGTGAAAGCTGTCGGGCCCTGCTGTTGAACAAAAGAGTGTGTTGTGTCACCCTGACCCGAGTGACATGTCTTGCTGTCGGTCACCCCTCTTGAGGGATATGACCAAGGTAGATAGATAGATAGATAGATAGATAGATAGATAGATAGATAGATAGATAGATAGATAGATAGATAGATAGATAGATAGATAGATAGATAGATAGATAGATAGATAGATAGATAGATAGATAGATAGATAGATAGATAGATAGATAGATAGATAGATAGATAGATAGATAGATAGATAGATAGATAGATAGATAGATAGATAGATAGATAGATAGATAGATAGATATTTAAACCCATTTGACAGCCAGAAATATTGGTTTTCTGTAGGAGACCTGATACTGATTTTCCGCTGTAGTTTGGAAATAAACTCTTTAAAAATCAAACAATGTGATTTTCTTTTTTTCCCCCACATTCTGTCAACAATGGTTGAGGTTTACCCATGTCGACAATTACAGGCCTCTCCAATCTTCTTCAAGTAGAAGAACTTGCTCAATGGGGGTTGACTAAATACGTAATTGCGCCACTGTATTACGATACTTTCATTCACATACTACTATGCTGTTACGCACATACTCTCTCACCTACACTACTTAGTCACTCACACAAACTATTATATTGGGAGCAACTCTAGTTTCATGTCAAAGTGACAACATATACATACATACAAATCAGTTGTGCATCTTCTTGGTTACCAAAAGTAACCAACCTAAAACAACAATGGGAGTTGAGGTGATCATTACACTAGCTAAGAATAACCTTTTAGGAATAGAAATTGTAATGGTGCTTAGAGAGAAAGAATAGTAGTGTGTGAAAGAGTATAATAGTGTACTGTGAGAGTCAATACTAGTGTGTGGGGTGTATATCAGTATGTGTGACAGAGTGTAGTGTTGTGTGTATAAGAGTATAAAAGTATGTGTTAAAGACTATAAAAGTGTGCGTGGATATGACTGACTGTATGAGAGTATACTGTGTGTGTGCAAGTATATTGTTACATGTGAGAGCAAGTATGAGTTACCTCTCATATTAATGGCTTTGTTTGTGCCTAATCGTCATGCAAATTAGCTCTCGGATGCCTGTCGATGTCATTTTTCAGTTCTTCCGCCATTTTTCTCTTGGTTGTCTGTCATTTTCCCTTCCATGTCAGGTGTGTTTGTTTTTAGTTGTTCTTTCTTACTTATTTTCGAGTTCTAGTTTTGGGCCTTGTTCTGTGATCTCATGTTTATTTTGTCCATTTGGTACCTTTTTTGTTAAACACCATTCCTCTATTTGAGCACCACTGCCCATGGTTAAATGGGAAATTGTTTACCTTTATATTGCTCTTCTGAAATCACACTCTAGTAACTAGAGTCTAGTGGTCGGAGGTATCTCAGACCACAACGTTTTGTTTTTACTTTTTCCAATCTGCAAAACCGAGTTTTTGTTGTGAGACGGAGCCACTTGTGATGATGAGATCAGATGAAGTCATCCACTCTTTTTCTAACACTTGCCAGAAAAAGACAGAGGTTCATCAAATGTGAAAGAAAAAATGGCATAGGCGCTTCAGGCATATGTCAAAGGATTGTCCCGCTAATCTTCTGCTTGACATATATATACAAACATGCACACATTCAGAAATGCACGCACACAAACGCATAGCACATCTCACTGCTCCTGTTTACTCGCTTGAAATTATAGTATTACTCAATAATACATGGGCAGCAGTTGCATGATATGCTGCTAGGGTCGGTTCCAGCTGTGCGTGTGTTTTTGTGTGCTCGTCAAGCAGATGTCGGCTACGCAGATTGGCTTGCGTCCTGTGTGTGTAATCCTGGTGTTAGTACGGGCAACCTGCTTCATGCAATCGTCCCATCCCCCATTTCCCTCCCTTTGCACGTTACCAGCTACATCCAGCGTTACTATATTTGAGAGTCAGTGTTAGGCTTAACAGATTACAAAGGACGCATTCCCCGAACGCAATGTATTTTCTCAGGAAGGAGTACTGTAATGCTTATTAATAAGGTTATGTAACTCTACAGCAGAGGTGGGTAGAGTAGCCAAAACATTGACAGTGCATCCGGAAAGTATTCACAGCGCTTCACTTTTTCCACATTTTGTTATGTTACAGCCTCATTCCAAATTGTATTAATTTAATCTCTTATCTCAAAATTCTACACAAAATACTCCATTATAACAATGTGAAAAAGTTTTTTTTCAACCTTTTTTGAATTTATTAAAAATAGAAAACTAAGAAATCACATTTACATAAGTATTCACAGCCTTTGCTTAATACTTTGTTGATAGATAGATAGATAGATAGATAGATAGATAGATAGATAGATAGATAGATAGATAGATAGATAGATAGATAGATAGATAGATAGATAGATAGATAGATAGATAGATAGATAGATAGATAGATAGATAGATAGATAGATAGATAGATAGATACTTTATTCATCCCCGTAGGGAAATTCACACTTCCAGCAGTCTACCCCGTTGTTTATTAACAGATGAACATGATGCCCTAGGGGTGCTTGTAGCGAAGTGGATGACGTCACGTCAGTCCAAAAATTCGACATCCCTGCGGCAGATGGAAAACTTTTCTTTGTAAAAATCCAGGGACACACCACCTCGTGTTAGCAAGTCCGCCTCCTCTCCGATTCCCCCCCGGCTTTCGTGTCTCTATTGCGGCGGCGTTGAAGCCGGATTGCTCCGGGTAGCTCCGGGTGGCTACACGTTAGCGTCCGGAATGCTAAACGTGAGCCACGTTTCCGCAAAACACAGCAACTGCGCTCCCTGTGCGCTTCGATGTTTTCCACCAGCACTCGATGATCTTATTTGGTCGTGAGTTCGCATTTACCATGATTACGGATGGTACCGAAGACTTATAACGCCGCTAGCCGCTTCGCTAGCTCCGGCTTTCCTTCCACAATAGGCCCCTTCATCACGCCGGCACGAGAATTTTTCAGGGCAAGGAGTTGAAATTCCTTGAATACAAAACCCATGTCCATAGGATAGAAGTAATCCATAGTGTAGTTGTCAAAACGGGAAGAAAAAAACACCGAAGTTTGGAGCAGACAATAAAACAATAGGGCAGCTGCTGGAAAAGGCAGCTGCTCGTGGCAACGCCGCTTTGATCAATAGTTCAACATCCACCTTTGGCAGCAAATACAGCCTCAAGTCTTTTTGAATATGATCCCACAAGTTTAGCACACCTATCTTTAAGCAGTTTTGCCCATTCTTATTTGCAATAAGTCTCAAGCTCAATCAGGTTGGATGGGAGACCTTTGTGCACAGCCATTTTCAGATCTCTCCAGAGATGTTCGATCGGATTCAAGTCTGGACTCTGGCTGGGCCACTCTAGGACATTCACGGAGTGGTTCTGAAGCCAATCTTTAGAGATCTTGGCTGTGTGCTTTGGGTCGTTGTCCTGCTGAAAAATGAACCTTCGCCCCAGCCTGAGGTCAAGAGCCCTCTGGAGCAGGATTTCATCCAGGATATCTCTCTATATTGCTGCATTCATTTTTCCTTCTATCCTGACTAGTCATGCCACCACCATGCTTCACTGTAGGGATGGTATTGGCCTGGTGATGAGCGGTGCCTGGTTTCCTCCAAACATGGCGCCTGGCATTCACACCAAAGAGTTCAATCTTCGTCTCATCAGACCAGAGAATTTTGTTTCTCTTGGTCTGAGAGTCATTCAGGTGCTTTTTGGCAAATTCCAGACGGGCTTCCATGTTCCTTTTACTAAGGAGTGGCTTTCGTCTGGCCACTCTACCATACAGGCCTGATTGGTGGATTGCTGCAGAGATGGTTGTCCTTCTGGAAGGCCCTCCTCTCTCCACAGAGGAACGCTGGAGCTCTGACAGAGTGACCATCGGGTTTTTGGTCACCTCCCTGACTAAGGCCCTTCTTCCCTGATCGCTCAGTTTAGAAGGCCGGCCAACTCTAGGAAGAGTCGTGGTGGTTCCTAATGTCTTCCATTTAAAAATAATGGAGGCCACTGTGCTCATTGGAACCTTCAAAGCAGCAGAATTTTTTATGTATCCTTCCCCAGATTTGTGCCTCGAGGCAATCCTGTCTCGCAGGTCTACAGACAGTTCTTTTGACCTTATGCTTGGTGTTTGTGCTCTGACATGCACACTCAACTATGGGACCTTATTTAGACAGGTGTGTGCCTTTCCAAATCATGTCCAATCAACTGAATTTAATGCAGGTGGACTCCAATTAAGCTGTAGAAAGATCTCAAGGATGATCAGTGGAAAAAAAATGCACCTGAGCTCAATTTTGAGCTTCATGGCAAAGGCTGTGAATACTTATCTAAATGTGATTTCTTAGTTTTCTATTTATAATAAATTAAAAAAAAAGTTTAAAAAAAAAACTTTTTCACATTGTCATAATGGAGTATTTTGTGTAGAATTTTGAGATAAGAGATTAAATTAATACAATTTGGAATGAGGCTGTAACATAAAAAAATGTGGAAAAAGTGAAGCGCTGTGAATACTTTCCGGATGCACTGTAAGTATTGTTACTTCAGAACAAAATTACTCCAGAAGAAGTAAAAGAAGTCATCAGAATACTTATGCGAGTAAAAGTAAAAAAGTACTTGGTGAAAAAATGAATCAAGTAATAAGTAACTTTCACAACCTGAAACACTGGTCAAGTAGAAAATGGCAACTGCACTTCAACTATTGTTGTTCTTGAACCGTTTGGAGAATATTGATGGTTTGGGTCTCTTTTGAAAGGTTCCACTCTGAAGTTTTTTTCTCAAATAATAATCACGACAATCAAATGCCTGCAGATGAGTGTGGCATGGGTGTAGTTCAGCTTGAAGCCTAAACCTGTTCAAATTAGATCAGAATCTGAAAAACTGTGCATTGTATTTTATAATTTTTTTCCAATGGTAGGTTTAGGCATTTCCAAAACTGGCCATTTGGAGACAACTAGTTTGCAACAATAAAACATTTGCTAATGTGTATTTTACTATGACCAGTTAATTAGACATTTTGTAAGAGTTACAAATGTTTGAATTCTTTTTCCAGAAGACAATAATGATTGTTCACACTTGTGCATAATAATGGTACCTAAAAATAAATCACAATTGGCATTTGCACGTTTACTTTTGGCACTGATTTGAATACACCCCGTAAATGTGTACATATTAATGTTTGGATTATCATCGGCAAACAAATGTGTCAATCATGTATGAATCGGTTACCACTGGCTAAAGATATTCGGAGGTGAAGAAGGTGCTCTTCCTTTTATCCGTATGTTTTCAAAGCGGAGTTTGAGAGGGCTACGAACGCTTGCGCTCTTTGCATTGCTCCAAGTATACCTACCGCTCACCAAATCAAATTACTCTGAGTGCTCTTCTGGCGTTTTGGTGTATTACCAGTTTTTTTCTGTGGATTTTCTTCATAAAGTGTCTCAACAGTAAACATGGATTACTTAAGGAATTTCCATTAAAATGATTCATTCGCAATGTATGGCCAAAACAAGTATTTTTGGCATGACACCTTGACTGTAAACTGTAATTAAAGATGTGCCCGATATTTCCTGGACAGTACCACATCCAATGTCAGTGTTGGTCCACCCTCTAACGCAAATGTGGAACAACATGGAGAAAATTGCCAGGTATCAATTTAGTCATGAAAAGAGCTCGTGAGCCATATAATAATAATAATAATAATAATTTCCTTGTATTGTCATTCTGTGTAACAATGTACACAGAACGAAATGTCGATTGCACCTGACCTGTTGTAGCGAGCCGATGCAGCCGCAGCCAACAGAGGGCGCCGCCGACCACTTTTTAAGTCTTAGGAATGACTCGGCCGGGGCGCGAATCACCGACATCCCAGTCTCAAAGCGGGCGCCTTACCATCTAGGCTACGTTCCCGACCCCTGGTCTAAAGCAAGAAGAAAATAGGCTTTTTAATGAGCATTGGAAAGTTGGCATATTAGCTGGCATAAGTTCTGGGCTTCTCTTTTGTTTTCTTTTGTCAACAAACAATTAACATGTTAACCACAAGAGAGCTCAAAGGCCGAACATGTACCGTATGCAGTATCATTTAATTATGCATTTTCAATTTTGTCCACTGTATTTTACAGGATACAAGAAGCACCAGATTGTTAGGCACACTTTCAAATTTGAGGACAATCAGGGTTCTTTAGACGAACCTGAAAATATGGCACTATTTCTCTAACTATATCAATCGACAACAATTGTGACATCTGGGCCTCGCTGGAAATTAGCCCCATAGCCTCGTCCCATGTCATCAACACCGAGAGTGATGACACATTGAGGTCAGCGTTATTGGCCAGTGCTTGTCAGACGAGCACGTCACATTTGTCCCGAAATCAATGGCGGCCGCTATGATGTGATTTATCCGCACTGACTGCGACGCTCTGTAATGATGCCGGGGAGTGACACGGCACGCTTTCCACAGACTGAATTTTTTTTTTTTTTGGGCTAAGCTGACCTACAAACGTTCGTTTGCTCTATCATGTGACAGCCGGCCTGGGCTCCCTTCTTTCTAAGTTGAGATCAACCGTCAGAAACCTGGGTGTGACTTTTGACAGTCGCATACGGTTTGACAAGCATATTAACAATGTTGTCAGGACGAGCTTCTTTCAGCTGTCTTCTAGCCAAAGAAAAAATGTTTTAAGCCATCAGGACCTAGAGAAAACTATACAAGTCTTAATAAACTTAAGGTTAGATCATTGCAATGCACTTCATGTTGGTGTCTCTTAGTCTTTTTACAGTCGTCTTCAACATGTGCAGAACCCTGCCGCCTGTCTTAACCAACCCCAGTGATGTGCAAAACTCTCCTAGTCTTAACTCTCTTGATTGGCTCCCCGTCCTTTTCAGAATTAGTTTTAAACTTTTAAGGTTTGTTTTAAAAGCTTATAATGATCTTGCTCAATGTATTTATCTGAGCTTTCAATTGTTCGCAATCCTGGTAACGTTCTGAGGACCAACAATCAACTTCTCCTGGAAGTGCCCAGGTCAAAATATAATCACTGGGGTGACCAAGCCTTTTTTGTTGCTACCCCCAGCCTCTAGAATCAGCTCCCTGTCGAGATGCATCTCATTTCCAAACTGGGCCTCTTTAAATTCAGGCTAAAAACCCACTTCTTCAGGGTGGCTTTTAATAGTAGTATGATGGCACTTTTATTTTATTTTATTTTAATTGATCTTGTTGTGTTTTATTGTCTTTATTGTCCTTTATTTTTTTATTTTTGGTTTTTTTTTTATTTCATCTTTTGGGCTGAATGCAAATCGTCTTTTTTTGGCATAAGAGTAACACTGCACATAAATCTCTGATCCCCACACCATCCCCAATGTCAGACATGGTGGTGGCAGCATCGTTGCTTTTCTTCAGCAGGAATTGGGCAAATCTTTGTAGCCAATGGGAAGATAGATGGAGCCAAATATGGGAGATTCTGGTAGAAAATCTGTTGGAGTATGCAAGAGACCTTAAAATGGGGTGAAAGTTCATTTTCCAACAGGACAACAACCCTAAACATAAAACAATATCTACAACGGAATGATTTACAACTAACAATATAAAGCTGTTAGAATGCCCGAGCAAAAGTACAGACCCCAATCCTATTGAGCATTTGTAGAAATACCTGGATAATGCTGTGCACAATCAGCATTAAACCATATGGATACATTTGCAAATATTTCTGTTTCAAGATGTGCAGGATTTATAGAGACATACCCAAAAAGACATGCTGTTGTGATCGCAGCAAAACGAGGTTGTGCAAAAGATTATCTCAAAGGGGCCCATATTTCTCCAATGCCTACCGTTACATTTTATATCTGTTAACACAATACGAAATGTTGAATACATTTGGTTTGTATTCACATTTATGTCGCACATGTTGTTCATTCTAAGAAAATATTTTGAGATTTTTAACCATACTAGTGAAGCCTGAAATATTGCAATACGTAAAAAGTTTTTTTGGAGCCAATATTCTTGCAAACACAGGAGGAAGATTAAACCTGATCCAATTATTAATGTTTGACATATATTTTGGAGATTTGACAAAGCAAATATATTTTGGGAAATGCTTTAGTCTTTAAAAAGAATTTGCTCTTCGGTACGTCTCAAAAATAAATACACCCTTCACATATCTGCAGACATTTTATCATTATGTTTAATTGAACAATACTGAAAAAACATTGCTTTGACACAATGGAATATAGCAGTCTAAAAGTATTTTACCCAAAAAAATATCAAGCCAATAGTAGCTAAACCCCTGTTAACAAAAGTGAGTACACCCCAATGTAATATTGAGTAATATTTTGTGTGGCCAATATGATTTTGCGAAACCATCTTAATGCTACTTTCACCAGAGCCTCACAAATTGCTAGAGAAATGCTCTTCCACTCCTCAATGACAACTTGACAGAGCTAGGGAATATTCGACATTTTGTGCTTCTCCACTTATCGCTTTTGAGTTCGAGCTGGAAAAATCCTTGTCCAGTCCATCCGTCTTACCCTTAGCCCTTTTAGAAAAGCCTTGGTCATCTTGGTGGGGTATTTGGGGTCATTGCCTGGCTGGAACAGGCTGTGACCCAGTTTCTGGAGGAAGGGTATCATTCCTTGCTCCAGTGTTTCAAAGTACATGCTTGAGTTAATGTTTTCCTCAACGAAATAAAACTCCCCAATTCCAGTTGCATTCATGCAGCCCCAAACCAATACATTCACAACACCATGCTTGACTTTTGGCACGACACAAACTTGTTGTATTCCTCATCTGGTTGCCACCACATATGCTTCACATCACACCATCTGATCCTAATAAATTCATCTTTGTCTGATCAGACAAGAGAGTATCTCTGCAGTAAGTCATGGCCTTTGTTGACAGACTTCATTGTGTCGAAGGAATGTTTCTTCAGTGATGTTCTATTAAACATTATGATGAAATCTCTGCAGAAATGTGAGGGATGTACTTACTTTTCTGACATATTGCAATTAAGAATTTAATTGTATGATTTATGAATACAATTATGGTGATGCCATTTATCTCCTCATGGTGATATTCTCCCTATTGTATTTATTCACTTCTGGACTGAATTAACAACTATCGAATACAATTCTCAAATCAGGGGGTAAGTTTATAGTTGTGTGTCACTAGTGGCTAAATGGTAGGCAGAACGTGAGTAGGAGGCGTGGCTTATACAAAAGAGAATCAATGAGGCAAATGTGTGCACAGAATTTCCGATAAAAGTGGTCTGAGGATAATAATTCCAACAATTTATGGTGACCCCGACGTGATGCAAGAAGGGTAAAGAAGTCTGGGACTTTGCGAAAAAAAAAAAACACAGAGTCAGGGACTCGGGTCTGAGACCCACGTCAACACCAGGTGACGACCTGATAAGGAAGCCGCAAGTCCGACCATCTTCCTCTTGGCGCCACAGTAAACAAGGTAAGCAGAATCCTTTTCAAAATTCTGTGCATTGGCAACGCTAAATTATAAGAGGAAGGAGGAGCGAAACGGCGTAAAAGTATAATAGTGTGGACGTTAGTTAGTAGGGTGAAAAATGTGGGATTTACCTACTAGATTAGTTAGGAACTATTCGTGGTTGAGATACGGTTTAGAATCCGGGATTTACGTATCGGTGTGGAAGCGGTGTTAATGTTACACTTGCAGTATGGACGTTATTAGGGTGTAAAATCTGGGATTTGTCTGCAAAATCTCTCCCCATTGTGTGAACTATGCTTCTCAGTGCTACGGTGTTGGTGATTTTTTTTTCATATTTCTTAATAAACTTATTCTATAGACCAGGGGTCGGGAACCTTTTTGACTCAAAGAGCCATACAAGCAAAATAAATTAGTTTTATTTTGGGAAAGAGCCACAACATATATTATGAGACAAATTTACATTATTGCTAAACCCGCGTCCCAGACAAAAGCTTAGGGCCCGGTCACACAGCTGTTTGCGTCTGTATCGAGGCTGAATCACGGCCATAAATTTCTGCCTGTGAAGCGGACGCTATTGGACGCTTTGAGATCGCCATACAGACGAGATACAGCAGTGCTTTACACGCGGTCGGAAATTCACACACGCGAAAAAGTTTTGCGCTGCTCAAAACTTTAGGGCCCGGTCACACAGCCTTTCACGGGCGTATCGAAGCTGAATCAATGCCAGAAATTTCTGCCCGTGAAGCAGACGCTGTTGGACGCTTTGAGATCGCCATATAGACGAGATACAGCAGTGCTTTACTCGCGGTCGGAAATTCACACGCGGTTGGCCGCGCGAAAAAGTTTTGCGCTGCTCAAAACTTTAGACCACGTGTTAACCGCGGGCGGCACACGTGGTACACACGAGGTAATGACGCGGAAATGACGCGGAACGACGTGCTATGGCCGCGGCCAGGGCGGGGTTACACGTGGGTAGGACGCAAAATTTCAGCTGGTAATCGTGGGTGGAGCACAGTCATAGCATGTTCTGCGCCTGTATCGCGGTGTTATTACCTGAAATTAGCGTGTTACGCGTGTGACGTCAAACGCCTTTCTCCGCGTATTTACGGCGCAATTTGCCGAGCACACGTCAGTTGTGCTTGAGACGTCAAGGGGTGAACATGGATCCCGGTCACCGTAGTGACCTCGTCTTAATCCATTTTTATTTCTTGACATTTATTTTCATTTCATAACAAGATAATAAAATAAAAATGAAAAACTATTACAATAATAACATATTGGCTTCTTCGGTGCCATAGCTTGAAATCTTGATCTTCACGGGACTGTGTCTTGAGCGGTTATGATTTCTACAGCCCGGTGTTATGCCGAGAAATGCATCCCTGCCGAGATTTGCATCCCCTCGCTACTACAACCACTTTTACCTCGTTTTATCTCACTTTTATATCACTTTTAGGGAATGTAATGGCGAACATATAACCAAATCCACTTCGTCTTGCATTTGTTGGGAATGTAATACAACTTAAACCATTCTGAACGGTAATGCACACCGTATATAAATCACTTTTGAGAACTGTTATGCACTCTACCATAAAGCTTATTATGCAGAAATAAGCTTTATGGTAGAGTGCATAACAGTTTCAATACGAGCGATTTGAATAGAAAAAGGCTAAATAAATATGTTACCTGCTCAAAAGTGATTTGTATAAGGCGTGCATTACCGTTCGATTACATTCACAACAAATACAAAGACGGAATGGTTTAAGTTGTATTACATTCCCAAAAAATGCAAGACGAAGTGGTTTTGGTTATATGTTCGCCATTAAATTCCCTAAAAGTGATATAAAAGTTAGATAAAACGAGGTAAAAGTGGTTGTAGTAGCGAGGGGATGCAAATCTCGGCAAGGATGCATTTCTCGGCATAACGCCGGCTGGGCAGCTTTTATACCCGTGGTCCACACGAGAAAATGACGCGGAAATGACGCGATGAGGAAGCGCAACAGTCGCCGGCGTCTGTTTTGCGGGCATACCACCGATGAACAGCGGGTTGGCCAATTTTGTGCATTTTCCATCGCGGGCAACCATGGGCAAAAAAAAAACCCGCAAAATTTTACCCGCAATATAGACGCAAACGGCTGTGTGACCGGGCCCTTAGTCTTCAGCACATTTATTTTTGATGATTTGATAAAAGTTATGAAAAGAGAATAATGCCAGAGCCCGTGTCCCAAAATCAACAAACATACCACTTTAAACTTGTCTCTTTCTTGCAATTACTCAAGATTGGTTAAACTCATTTTGACCCTTTTTTTCATACATATTGGTTTAAAAACCAGATGCAAGCAGTAGTTTTGTAAAAACGTCACAACGTTCTGCAAACAGGGAGCCTGATGTGCTTACCTTTGGCGCAGACGGCGTAGGGCGAGAGATGGGAGGGAGTGCTTGCACTTTTTGCATAGCTCCACCCATCCCTCCAACTCACCCAATCAAATAACTTTAAGTTATTTTCCAGTGCTTTGGCGTATTTACAGTTTTTATGTGGATTCATCGTAAGGTATCTGAACACTGAAAACAAATTATATAGTGAGCTTTTATATAAAGGATTCTTTAGCTTTGTAGAGCCAAAACAAAGTTTTGTTTTTTTTGTGATACCTTGACTGTAAATTGTAGTGAAAAACGTGCCCTATATATTCTGCGAAGTACTGCATTTTAATTCAGCTTTGGTTTGGCTTTGCGTGTACCTGAACAGGATTAATGGCTCAAGTTTTGAACGAGATGGAGAAAATTTGCATGCAATCAAGATTTGTCTCTGAGCCACAGGTACTCATAGAAAGAGTTATATATGGCTCGCGAGTCATAGGTTCCTGACCCCTGCTATAGACTATGATCACTTTGTTGTTTAACACAAATCAATATGTCTTAATAAACACATTATACAGACTAGAATCCCGACACATGTTCTGTCGGAATCATGGTGCGCGTTTTGGAGTCAGATTTTACAGGGGAGTCAAATTTAGGCACAACACCGCCTCACAAGCATTCAAGTGTGCGTATTTAAAAACACAGCGGGATCAAAACAGAGTTGGATCGTGGTTTACTTAAGTATTGAACAAAGTGTAACACACGGATTCAAAATTGTCGGATTTCTTTTTTCAGCTTCCTCCACTTGTGAACCATCAATTCATTATTTTTTGATTTTCTTGTTGCTGCTTGGTTTCTTTGTTCTTCAGCGTAACGTAGAAAACAACACACCTTGGCGTACGAAAACATGGAAAGCAATCAATGGTGGGAAAGTGAGGTTTTGGATTTTACTAATATTTGGGGGGACAACACTGTTCGGCTTCCGGCAACACAATATGCTACGGTGTTAGCATCCTTGAGTACTTCTGCAAGCAATGGACGCATTAGGTGTGAAATCAAGTGTCCTTTTTTGTGTAAGCGGGACACTCTGGACGTTCAAACAGGTGACATATAAAAGTCACAGGAGTTCGCATAAAAGTCACATTTAGATGGAAATGTAAACAATCGCACAAAAAAAGTCAAAACTGAAAATTAAGCTCTAGTGTGTGAATCTTGCCTTGGATACATGCCCACACCTCAAACTTTAGCGGTGACACCCACTTCACCTCTTTACGGCTTCATCCACGTCAGGGGTCTCAACTCAGTTATTTTGGGGGCCACCGGAACTAATATCTCTGTGAGGTTTGGACAAATCTGGTTTCCCCCAAAAAAGTTCTGTTAAAATATTCCTTTGTTCTGAAAAATATTTTTTTCACTACACAAAAGATTAAAAAAAACATTAAGACTTAATATGAAAATGAAATAAATCAATAAGAAATATAAAAAGTTATTATCTACTAGGGAGGCACTTAACAGGACAGTATGTATTACCCAACCTCAAGGGACATGACATAATTCTCAAAAACCTGGCTAAAAGCGGGGCAAAGAAAATTGAAAAAAAATTATGGCATTACGGTCACTTCGAGATTCTGCGGATATTATTTTTGCTTGTTATTTTCAGGACTCATTTTTGATTGCATAACAGGAATGCAGCAAAATAAAACACTCTGTTTAACTTTCACATTAGGAGGAGGCTTCAAAGTATCATCCTGAAGGACGCAATTGCCCCCCGGACCATAAGTTAAAACCTATGAAATACATCCTCAGCTAGGTCCGCCGCTTTATATCACAAACAAGGTGCACTGCACGATAGAGTGCGCCACACGATTTGAAGAAAATCTGAGACTTTGATGTGCACCTTATGCTCATGAAAATACGCTAGTAAAAAATTGCTATCTTGCCTAAGCTAGTAACGCTGACACCGCTTCTTATCCTCCCACACACATGTACCCACAATGTACAAGCTCTGGTGCGTTTCCTGCACACGAGTGTCGTCCAATCACCTTTCGCTCTTAAAGTCAAAACTGCTTTATGAGAATTGCCTCCATGCTGATGCAGCTTCTTGCCGTGTCATGGGACGATTAGTTGTTATTGTTATACATTCAATGGTAGACATGTGAGTAGCTTGCATTCCAACCTGGCAAAGGCTACTTTATTGCAAATGGAAACATAAAAAAGAAATCAGTCAATGGTAAATGTCGCCACTGCGGCTTTATGGAAGTGTTACAGAATATACGCAGTACTATAAAATAGTTGAATACAGTCCAGAAAGTGTTTCGAAAAACAAAACACTTTTTTATATCTATCTGTCTGTCTGTCTGTCTGTCTGTGTCTGTCTGTCTGTCTGTCTGTCCGTCCGTCCGTCCGTCCGTCCGTCCGTCCGTCCGTCTGTGTGTGTATACATATATATATATATGTATGTGTGTATGTATGTGTGTGTGTGTACCATTTAACAAATTTTTCGAATAAGTTATCTGACTCCATTAACCAAACACAACCTATATTCATCCAACAATCATGCTCGCTCGTTTCTTGAGAGAAAAAATGACCAGGAAGGCCTTTCACACGGGGGCGTATTTTTTTTTTTTCTAACAGAACAACTAAATGTACTCAGGAAACGGCCGAAGAAGTGACGTTGGAGTGTGTGTGAAGCCTTCTTCTGAAGTCCTTTAACTCTCTCTCATTGGCCCACGTCTACCCGCAGGATGGCGTCTCGGCTCCTCCCATGGGCGTGCCAAGGAATTGTTTGCGCCCAACATTCTCGACGCAACTTTTTTGACACAAAATTGTCATTTTTACCCAATTACATTTTTTTTTAAACAAAGATTTACGCACTCCAAACTTTTCGTCAGGCAGATTCGCCATTGTTGTTTTGGTCTTGCGGTTCGAGTTTTCGTCTGCACGCCGATCTCGGCAAACGAGATCTCGTTGTTTCGAGATTACGTCATTGTTGTGGTGGTTGTCGCCGAGGGAAGGTGAAGGCTAAGTATGCCTCCGAGAAAAGTTAGTATTAGGTGAAAATCAACACAAAATTGGTAATTTCTCAGCGTCAGTAATAAGTCGAAACTTAATGCAGAAAGTGATAACAACGGCAATAATTCCGGCACGAAAAAACAGCGGGGAAGGACTTGCACCCACGATCCGGGGATCGTCGGTCACGGGTAGCAGATCACTGGGAACGCAGAAGTGGCACTTCCGTGTCGAACGAAGGCAAAGTCGAGAGCAAGGAAAAAACAGGTCGATGGCCGGGGCGGAGGAGCAAAAGCGTAAACGGGTTCAGAAAAAGGTCGGCAACGGGAATCAGACGGAGAACAGGTCGGGTTAGAGTCAGTAGTCACAAAAGTTTGCCTAGCGTGTAGCGTAGGTTCACAGACAATCTGACAAATGTTGACAGGAAAGCGGGGGTTTAAAAAAACGAAGCAGCTAATCTGTTGGGGCCAACGGAGCAGACTCAAGTGCCCTGCATCAGTAATCATGACACATAACTGTATTTAGTCATTGTAGTTAAATTAAAACGCGCCTACCCTTCAGAACAGGTCTCTGGCAGATTGAGGGTTGTATGAGCAAGGAAGAATGGTTAAACATCAGAATATGTTATAAATCATAAATTCCTTTCAAGCACCATTCACCCCTCAAAACAAAAACAAAAAGTTTTTTTATGTATTGTTTCTTCAGTTTTCTTTATTTTTACTTTTTTATATACTTGTTTCCATTTGTCATTTTTCTTTAATTATTTTTTTTTAGTTTTTCTATTATTTTCCATTTTGTTGTTTTTCCTTTTTCTTACTGTTTTCAGTTTTTCCTCCATTTTCTTTCTCTTTCCTCTCCTTTCCCCTTTTTCTTTTTGAATTTTCCTCTTTATTTTCCTTTTATTATTTTTTTTCTGCAGGCTTGGAAGAGAAAAAGAAAGAAGGAAGAACGCTGCATTTTGGTCATTTTAAGTCTCTGTAGTTTGTATCTTTTAGGGGGTTTTACTAAACAGTGCAGCAATATACAGTAGAACCTCGGTTTTCGAACGCCTCTCCGTTCGGACAAAGCGGTGTTCGACCAAATCGGTGTTCGACCAAAAATTTAGAGAAATTCTTGCTTCGCTGTTCGGTCATAAACGAACGCCGGTACGCTAGGGTGCGATTGGTGTTTTAGCCCCTAATTATGCCTCCAAAGAAGGTCGGTGCACGCAGGACAGGTGAAAAAAAAAGTTGTTTGTCCAACTATTGCCTTTAAGAAAGACATAATAGCTAAATATGAAAGAGGTGTACACATTTCCGATCTTGCTAGTGAATACAGCATGGCTAAATCTACTATCAGTACGATAGTAAAGAAGAAGGAGGCTGTGAAATCGAGTGATGCGGCTAAGGAAGTTAGCGTATAAGCAAGCAACTGCCGCGAGTTTTGGAAGAGGTTGAAAAACTTTTGATGATTTTTCTCTCCCCACCGTCCACCACAAAGGTAAGAAATCCTTTTCATAATCCTTTTTTTTAATTTTTACACGTTCATGTTAGCGTAATCTTTCGTACGGAACCGAGGTTCCACTGTATAGTCGTCAAATATTACAGACCGTTCCTTCAACAAGAAAAGTAATTGTGTTCCAGGAAGGCAATCCTTTGTAACGAAAGAAAGAAAGAAAGAAAGAAAGAAAGAAAGAATGAAAATGAACAAAAAGGGAGAAAAAGAAAGGGAGAAAACAAGAGAGAAGTTGGCTTAAATTAACTCAGTAAGCCATGCTCTAAAAACATAATTTTACAAGAAAATCACAATCACCCAGCACTGGTGAGCTATTTTCAGAACTGGTCCACGGGCACCCCAGCTGTCCTCAGAAGGCACCAGGATGCCAGTGGACACCACGTTGGAGACCCCTGCACTAGGAGGATATGACTTCTGTATATAAAATAGATATAGAAAAAAAAGGAATACCTTTAACCAGCCAGACACTATAGGTGCTCAGCACCCCCCTAAGGTCTAAACCTAAAACCGCCCCTGGTCCTCGCGCATGCCGACGCTCCATTGCCGGGAATGAGATGGAGCAAGCGAGCAGTTGAGTGAGTTGGTGTGTGTGTTTGAGAGAGAGAGAGAGAAAGAGAGAGAGAAATCCAGCTATAAAGTCCTGTTGGAGGAGATGATGAGCTACTCGCGGGGTGCCTCCATACGCGCCTCAGTAGGGGGAGCATGCGTGCGCGTCGCAGGCATGGCAGGTGAGGAAAGCGACTCAAGCTCCGTCGTGCACTCCTCCGGGATGCTGAGCGCATCCTTGCCTCTCTAGCGGAACGTCACAACGACTTAGAGCGCACATCTCCTCGTCTCTTCGAGAGGGACATCCCCTACTTTACAAAAACAAAACAAAAAAAACAAAAACACGCAAGCGGTTCAGCTGAGAGGGAGGAAGAGACGCCGGTGCACTTTGGATGAATGACTTTGATCGAACACAAGCGCCGTCTAACTTTATGTAGGTCACACGTGAGCGCCTCCCTCCTCCTATTAAACACAAGAACAAGAACCCGAAGTAGAAGAAGTAGAAGCTGGAGCAGGGGGGAGGCTCACCGGCCATGCTCGGCGGAACGTGATGCCCGACAAGCTGGCGCTCCTCCGCAACAGCTCGGGGGAGGCGCGAGTCCTGACCGGTGGAGGGGACCTCCCAGAGGCTGGACCCCGGCCCGCCTGGGTCATCGGCATTCTGGCCAGTGTGCTCATATTCACCACTGTGGTGGACGTTCTGGGCAACCTGCTGGTCATCATCAGCGTCTTTCGCAACCGCAAGCTGAGGAACTCTGGTAGGAGATCCGTCCGGGGCGATTTTATGTTCAGAGCTTTGGGGTTGCTGAGTGCCTGGCTGGTTGAAAAAAATGTCATTCAATTTCATTGAAAAAAATTGCATTGCATTCATTGTTTCTAAAAATATCTAAAAATATAAAATTGCTAAAATCCTAATCCAAGACATATACCCAAAGTAAATTGAAGAATGCTGTTCTTGAATCATTTGGAGAATACGGACAGTTTTGGACTATTTTGAAAGGTAACACTCTGAGGTTTGAAATAATCACTGCAAGTGCTACTAATTTTAAATACTATAAGATGGATAACACAGAAATATAGTTTTTTTTTTTTCTTTGCATTTTCTTGTCATCACATGACTGCCAAAGAATGTTGCATGGGAATCTTAGCTGGGAAACAGATGGGACAAAAGAATGAAGCCTTACTTTGTCCCATGTAAAATTTGCTGTCAATCTGACCAGTTGCAGCCTTTAAACCTTTGCGGCCGTGCACTTTACTTTGGCCAATTTTTTGAATTAGTGAAAGAACTTAAAATGTTTCCAGGATTGTGCACACTTGTGTGTGATTTTCACAAGTAAAAATGGAACCCGGGTTGTGTTTACGCATGTTTGTTTCCTGCTCTGATCTGAATACACCAAGTAAACTTGCATAAAATTATGTTGGGAATTCCATTGGCCAACCAATGTATCAATCAACATTTTAATCCGTCATTTCTGACTAAAGTTTTTGAAGCCGGAGTAGGTCATGTGTTGATTAGTTTTCAATACAGGCCCTTATTGGCTTTTGCTGGCTAAGGAACATGAAAAAAAGATTGCATTTGGCCGAAAATGGTGTCTATCTGAAGGTTAGAGGCTAAAAACCATATTGAAAATTACCTGACATATCCGTTTGTTTTTAATGGTGATTTTTTTTTCTTTAATCTGGCATTATCGTGTGTTTTGGAATAAATCGTTTACATGGTTAGATTTACTAGACTCTCACAAATGTAACCAGACCACGTTTGTAAATAATCGTTTCATGAGGGGAATATTACAAGACTTTTTGGGTGAGTTGTAGGTTTTTGGGAAGTGAGTCATCATATCTTGAAGCGTTTAAGATTTCCAATGACAGTGACTGGTGACATCATAAGGACACATCTTTGATTATCAACAGGCGGAACGTTCAGGGTTTGGCATTAAGATTAAAGTTTTAAAAATTTGAAGACATTATTGACATTTATATTTGTTTGAACTTAATAGATGTAGTAACATTTATCAATTGTGTTTTTTAATAATTTGCCGATTTAAGTTTGTGGCGACATTGTGCAACCACAATAAGGGAGCGATAACAATAGTTATGTGGTTTCAGTCAGGTGCTTCAGAGCAGACGCATGTCTCAGGTCTACCCACAATACACATAGCAACTTCAGACCGAGACGTTTACTTTGGGCCATGGGAAAGTGTACATTTCATGGGAGGTGACTTAATTAAAGCGGTGCCAGGTAATGTGTACGAAAGAGAATGTATTGTGTTCAGGAAATATTTGTTTTGTAATTGTTTGTCTTTTTTGTCGACTTGGTCCTAAATTTGATTTTAAAAATCATTTAAAAAAAGTCTTAAAAAGTCCTCAATTTAAGTTGCTGTAAAGTTGACTGTTTTTGGTTGTGTATTTCTCAGACTTCCATGCTATGAAATTAACCTGTTTTTATATTCCTAATATAAAAACAATCATCACACACACAGTCAGGTTTCAAAGATCAGTCTAATTCCATTATTTGTAAATACGTTTTTCAATTTTGTTTTACTGTGAAGTCGCGCTTATGTGTGACTTCATTTCCTGTTTATGTGTGAAATCAATAAACCACGTCTCCTGACCGGATGTTGTCAGCACGACCCAGGGAACCTGGGAAGATGGCCGCTCGGCCGTGCTCACTCCATTCGCGAGGGAGGTCAAAACTTCAATAAGTGTTTTTATCTGAATAATTCTGCCAACAGAGAGTTTATATCTTGTATATCTCTCACAATAATTGGTAACAAAACCCGGATGTTGTTTTTTTGTGCCCATTTTCGCGGATTGCAGACGAATGCATGCCATGCTCGTAGCAAAAAACAAAATGGCGGATAGCAACATGAGGCTAACAACGAAAGATGTGTTGAAATCGGCTCAGAAAACCTCCATTCGAACCAAGTTGGCGTACGCATTCGGGTAAAAACATTTATTAATATATAAATTTGGAATAATTTTAAGAAGAAGTCATTTTATAATAAATAAATATTGATGCGAGACATAGCGTGCCAGGCCTGTATGAGACTTTAAAAAAATCTTAGCTAAGTATATAACCCTTTCATCTAAGAAAATGCCAGTTAAATTAGGGTGCATTTTAATATTTAAACTATTTTATAGTTTAAAATGGGATCAGGTGAAATAGAAGATAGTCCGCTCACAGGCCCAAAAATACACATTTCTGAACAATTAAGTGCCGCGGGATGGAGTAGAGTCCCCTAATTAAAATAAATTAGTTAGGTTCTACTAAGGGCGACAGAGCCCTCTGAAAAACAGTTCAATTCCGTGGGTGGCGGCGTCCCCTGTGGAAATTGTGTAAAAAATCAATCAAAACTCCGCAATTGTGTAAACGCATGGCTTCAATAAAAAGAAAAAATGTGCACAGTCAAAATTAAGCTAATTTTATTAAAATCCGGTGTCTGGGCCCTTTGTATGTCCTGTAAAATGTCTGTCTTTTGTCCTATGATCTTTTATTTCTTGTCTTGTGTGTTTTGTGTCAGCGCACGCGTTTAAACTGCCCACGAAGTGCACGCGTTCGAGGAAGAAGAAAAAACAAAAAAAACGTCGAAAATGAAAGTGCTCCTGGAACGAGAGGAAAACGTTTAAAAAAATTAAATAATAAATAAATAACAGACTGTTTAAAATGTGTTGTTTTAGGTGGAATTGATAGCACATATCGTAAGGAGTCCAAAAAGTTCACTTTTTGAAAAATTGGCGTTCCACATGAACGGTGCGCAACTTAAGGGCCGTGGGCCACATGGGGTTCCCCCCGACCCCAAAAAAATTTCGGTCCAAATTTTTTTTTGTTTTTCAATTGGAAAAACGATAAATTAAGGTGTGAGAAGTTTAGGAAAAAATATGATTGAGTCATTTTAGATGCGTTAAATCCAGATAATGCCAGAATAATACCAAAAAAGATAAAATATTCCTGTTTTCGGTTCAAAATTGGAAAATTAAGGACTGGAAAGACGAGGAAAAATCCAATTGAGTGAATTGGAATAGATTAATTTGAGATAAAGGCATTTTTATATACATTTTTTGAAAAATCATTAATAAATACTTCCGTCTAAAAATTACGGAATGAAAATGTATCGATTGGAATACAAATAAGTAAGATAACTTGTTGCAGATCAAGATACGTGATTTACACATTGAATAGGTAAAGCTAAAGTAACGTATTTTCCGCACTATAAGGCGCACCTAAAAGTCTTAATTTTTTTCAAAAGCTGACCATGCGCCTTATAATACAGTGCGCCTTATATATGGCTCAATATTAATCGCAATGTCTCGCAACTTACGCAACAGTCGATTTTCCCCCAAACGTGGAGTAGTCCGCGGTGTATGCTGGGATTTATATACCGCCGTTTCATTGGCTAACCAATGTGTCAATCATCATTTGAATCGATCGCTTTTGGCTAAAGTTATTCAGAGCCTCGGATAGGCTAGAGGGCCAAAACAAACCCTGCAATTGGCCGAAAAAGATGTGTCAATCATCAGTCAAATCGTTCGCTATTGGCTGAAGTTATTCGGAGCCTAGGATTGGCTAGAGCGCCAAAACAAACCCTGCAATTGGCCGAAAAAGATGTGTCAATCATCTGTTAAATCGATCGCTATTGGCTAAAGTTATTCTGAGCCTCTGATTGGCTAGAGGGCCAAAACAAACCCTGCAGTTGGCCGGAAAAGGTGTGTCAATCATCCGTTAAATCGATCGCTATTGGCTGAAGTTATTCGGAGCCTCGGATAGGCTAGAGGGCCAAAACAAACCCTGCAATTGGCCGAAAAAGATGACTGAATAGCAAGCTTGCTAAACTACGCCATAAAGAAACATGTTTCATTAGTCTGTATTTGTAAACATTTTACTCTCCTGGATTTACTACACTCACGGTTGTAAGACCATGATTGCGTATCATCATTGAACGTGAGAACTTAGGTGAGCTATGCGGCTTTATATTTTCCCGGTATCTTGTTTTAGAACGATCTTGATGTTGCTGTGATGAGTTGAGTGAATTAAACTCAATTCCAAGTGTTTATTGTCATATGCACAGTAAAGTTGCGAGCGAAAAAGAAAATAGAAACTAAGGAATGGTTGACATTTCTTGAATCCCAAGACTTTAACCTTCCGAATGATATTTGAAATGATGCATTTGAGTGACATCGTACGGACACCGCATCCGCACGTGTCGTCGACACGTATTTGCTTCTTTGCAAGCTTTGGGAATGTTAAGGGGGTAATCAGTTTGACTGAATCATTTGACTGTTTTGTCGACGTTCCCATTGTAGCGCCTTATAATCCGGTGCGCCTTATCTATGGAAGATATAGGACCAAAAACTATTTTTTGGGGGTGCGCCTATAACCCGGTGCGCCCTATAGTGCGGAAAATACGGTAGATTTAATTGTTTTTGAAGGAAAAATTAAAATTAAGTGGGAGATTATACGTCGTTTTCACAGTTGCCTTAAGCTGTGATTGAGCACCGCCAAAATAGGGCTATTTACACCCACTTTTCATTATGAGCACGTTTCTCACTTATGACAAATAAAGTGAAAAGCACACTAAAGTAATCAGTTGCCCCCTTAAAAGGACTCACAAGAAACACTTTTTGCTACATTTAGAGCAGCTTTACAGGTATATGAAACACCCGAATCGGTCGCATCTTCTCTCTCATTATGCATTTTGTGAGTGCCTTGAAGAAAAATAGAAAAATACACATGAATACATTTTAATTACAATCTTTTTATAATTTTGGAATTACTTTTGATAATTGTTTTGAAATGAATGCAAATATTAGGTCCCTGGTTCAAGAGCAGGTAGAAACATATATTCGCTTGGAGAGGCAGTGGCACCACCAGGCTGTACTTGCCTAAGACACACCATAGGAAATGATGACCCTAGCGGTTAAGGGATCCAACCATCCAACCATCCACCACGAATGCTAAAAAAGTTCTCAAAAAATGCGCATCATTACATGAGATGGTTCTGCAGGGTAAATTGCTCAAATTTCAGGACCTTGTCAAACATAATCCAGCTATAATCGTGTCTCAAGCTTTGAACAAGATGTTGCTAATCAATTCACTGAAAATGTTTGAGAATCAAGAGAGGGAATATTATTTGAGAGGCTATGGATAATTTGAAATACCTTGAACTTAAACAACGTGTAAAGAGTTCGGTGCATCTGTATGTGCGGTGAAACAACAAAAAAAATGCTAAGACATTCACAGGTTTAAACAAATCTACAAACAGTTGCTCTGGTCACAGTATACACTGCAAGGGTCTAAGTGGGCTCTGTAATGTATGCCTCTTTTCTTACCATTGGTGATGTTTTGTCCTGACCATTGTTGGTACTTGTCCTTACCATAGTTCGTATATCAATGTATTTAAATTGTAAGTTTCAAACGTCATTTATTTGTTTTTCGATTTTCCTTTGTTAGGATAGTTCTGCGTTGGTGGCTCTGATTTTGAATAAGTCTTCCCTGCAAGAAGAAAATTGAATATATGGCAGGCACTTAAAAGCTTAAGCTTCAGCCTACTCTCTTTGGTAAAAAATAATTGTATTATATTATTGTATTGTACATCTGTTTTTTTTTTTTTTTTTTCTCAAATTTTTGTTTTGATTTAGTTTGGTAATTTCTTGATGCTGTTTGTTGCTGTGCCTAAATAAGAAATAAGTCAATCAACCAATCAATCAATCAATCGATCAATCAATATATCTATCAATCAATCAATCAATACAAACTTGACGCTTTACTAAGGATTTTGAGAAGTTTCAAACTGTACAAACCGTATACCCAGTTCGGTCTGTACAACATTGAAAAGCCGTAGTGCAACCCAAAAGGGTGTTCATTTATGGGATTATTTAGACCAGTCGTTCTCAACTGGTCTGACTTCAGAAACCATCATCCCACCTTAATGACGGGTCGCGACCAAAATCTAGAAAATAATTCCACCTATCCAATTCATTGAACTAAAGCCCTGTGCTGTTTGAATCAGAAATGATAGTATAAATGCACATTTACAAAACAAAGCAAAATGGCGAGCAAAATCAAAATGACTTCACGTTTTGTGAGCTTTTTTGTACTGCATGCACTAAGTGAATGGTTCATCATTTTGAACTCTGCCTAACTTATTAGTTTGATTACACCATCCAGATCATAATGGAGTGGGCTACATTTATATTAACATTGATATGAAGGGGGAGGCCTAAGACTATCATTTCGTGGTCAACAAATGGCCCCCTGGCTGTTAGTCTGTGACCCTTGATTTAGATGATGACCTTAAAAATGTCCTTACCTTATATCAGTTGAATAATCATATACCATATATTTTCAATAAATATGCTAAAAATCAATAATATTTCATTAGCTTCCTTTGGTACAAATATTCTTTGTTTCTTTTTGCATTATTAAACGTTTCTTTCCCAAAGTTTAAGCTTTGGAAGTAAATTAATATCATCTCCAAATATCAGCCTCTTCTCAATACTGTACTTAAAATCGGTGTCATTATCGGCCCTGACAAAACCATATCAGTTGATCCTTATTCTTGACTCTGTCAGAATGAAAAGTTAAATATTGAAAGTTTTGCCCAGCACCCTCGAGGACACCAAAGTCTGATGTTGCATTCGCGGGCCATCAGGGGGCAAGCGCCAGCAGGCCGAATATTTTCCAAAAGTACTCTTTGAACTAAAATGTCACCAGGAGGTAGACCCGCTAAGTGCACTAGCTATAAAAGAGCTATCCCACAACCCTGCTTCCCAACTTTGCTTTTCAGCTCATTGCTTTTAGTGCTTTTTAATATTCTCCTCATCAGTTTTTAAAAACGTACTTATGCTCATCGTTGCTTCCCCCCCCCTTTTTTTTAAATTTTACTTCCTTCCCCTGTTGTAGGATTGCCCGTCTGGATGGTGGGCGGGAGAAGAGGTTTTACCGGACTCTAAGTCCATCTGGAGTATGAGTCGCAACAGCCCAAAAAAGCATAATCAACCCCTAAATTATGCATTAAATCCCATTCCAAAACGTACACAAAGTAAATGGAATGCTGTTCTTGTACCGCTTGGAAAATATGGACGGATATTGTCTCTTTTTAAAGGTAACAGGTAAGTTTTGTCCTAAACTGAAACAATCACTGCAAGTGCTACGTACATTGAGTAATCTGAATCGGAACACACAGAAACATAAGGTTTTTTTGTCGCCTCATTTGTTTGCAATTAAATGCCTGCAGATAAGTGTAGCATGGGCATAGTAGCTGGAAAATAGGTGAAACAATAGCTTGAAGCCTTACCAGGTATCTTGACAAATTTGATCACGATCTGAAAAAGTAAACACTGTATTTTTACACATGTTTCTAAAGGTATGTTAGAGCATTTTCAAAAGAGGCCATTTGTAGACGACCAGTTTACAGCCTATCATAATATCACGAGTAAAAAAAGCTACTAAATACTTAACATCTTATTTTTGAAACTACTTTAGGATTCATTCTCTGTGGTCCCTGCATATTTAAAGACAGAGAGAGAGAGAGAGAGAGAGAATGGGGTAGGCTTGAGATGGGTCAAGTCAAGTCAAATTTATTTATATAGCCCTTAATCACAAAAATGTCTCAAAGGACTGCACAGGATTACAGTTACAAAATTACACAATTACCTGATCTTAAACCAGCATGCGGGCAAGGAAAACTCAAAAACCTCAGTGTGAGGAGAAAAGAGAAACCTTGAGAAAGGACCTCACATGTGGTAATCCCCCTTCCAGGATTGACCAGGGTGAATTACAATTAGCATTACTGTACACATAATAGTAAACATAAGGTAAGATGTTGAAAATGTCCGTAAAGTGCATGACATCAACGACGCCCCCAGCCTGCAAACCAGTCCAGAAAGTCTATGACGGCCACGACGCTGCTTCCCGTCTCTGCCAGCTGGTAAATGCAGGGGTTGACATGCTGCAGGTCAGACGCCGGTCCGCTGACCCATCCCAAATTATCCTTCTCCTTCGTATCAGCCAGGCAGGCGTCGGAAAAAGACAGGACAAAACAGAATATGAGGTGGGCATCAATCATATGCTTTGGAATAGAAGTGTGTCTTAAGCCTCGATTTAAAAACTTCCGTTGAGGTTGCAGATCTTATCTCCAGAGGCAGGGTGTTCCATAACACCGGGGCCCGGATGGAGAACGCTCTCGAGCCCGCAGACTTCTTGGCTCTCGGAGTCACAAGTAGACCGGCATTTTCCGAGCGCAGACTCCGTGCAGGAACATAGGGGGGAATCAAATCGGAGAAATAAGAGGGTGCAAGCCCATGCAAACATTTATATGTTAATAAGAGAACCTTAAAGTCACATCTTAAGTGGACTGGGAGCCAGTGCAAGTTGGCCAATACAGGAGTAATATGCTCAAACTTTTTGGTCTTAGTCAAAAGTCTAGCTGCCGCATTCTGAACCAGCTGCAAACTTTTAATGCTAGACATCGGGAGACCAGAAAGCAATACATTACAGTAATCAAGCCGAGAAGTAATAAACGCATGAATTAAAATCTCTGCATCTGATTGGGACAGCATCGAACGAATCTTCGCAATATTACGGAGGTGGTAGAAAGCTATTCTAGTAATATTTTTCACGTGTAACTGAAACGACAGATTAGGATCAAATATAACACCTAGATTTTTGACCGAGTCACTATGGGTGATATTACATTTGTCTAGGTTCAGGGTAGTGTTTGAAAACAACTGACGACAGTGAGCTGGACCAATAATCAACATTTCAGTTTTTTCTGGGTTAAGGCGTAAAAAATTATTTGACATCCATCTTTGAATCTCAGTAAGGCAAGCCTCCAGATTTCTAAAACTTAAATGACCAGTTTTTTCCAGTGGCACATACAGTTGAGTGTCATCTGCATAGCAATGGAAACTAATATACTTGCGGATAATGTCACCAAGCGGGATCATATAAATACTAAAAAGAAGGGGGCCAAGTACAGAGCCTTGAGGAACACAACAAGGGACATTAGACATTAGGGACATTAAAATGGCGGCGCCCTGTATGGGTGCGGCTGCATCTGCTCCCGACAGTTTCTCACATTCTGGTCAAAAACCCCAATCTTCGACTCAGTTTATGAGGGCGAACAAAGACAACTCTAACTGCAGATTAATATACGATCGCAGTTTTTTGCTGGATATGCGAACATCCAGAAATCCAGCGCAAATTTCGACGATCACTCTGGAGTGTTTACTTAGCCTCGGAGTGCTACGTCAACAGAACACAGCGGCCTACAAAGCAGCGAGTAAAAGTGGCAAGCGGAAGCGCTGTGACCGGGGAAGGAAACGAGGTTGTCGGGCTGGGCTAACGGCTCGGATGAAGGCTAAACCCTTCAAAACGCCTCTACCATCCATTTTCCTATCCAACGTCCGCTCCCTGGACAACAAACTGGACCATTTACAAGTGGAATTCTCATCGAACCGCGAGTTGACGAACTGTTGTGCTTTAATTCTGACGGAGACATGGCTAAACTCATCTATCCCGAATGACGCTGTTAGCATTGTGGGGCTAACTGCTTTCCGCGCTGATAGAAGCGGCGAGCTCACCGGCAAAAGCAAGGGTGGTGGTCTATGCATTTATACAAACAACAACTGGTGTAGAAATGCGAAGATAATCTCGAATCACTGCTCACGAGACATTGAACTTTTGACGGTGATCTGCAGACCCTTCTACCTACCGAGGGAGTTTAGCGCGACCATCATTACTGCCGTGTACGTGCCCCCCAGCGCTAATACGAAGGAGGCAATGGACGTTCTCTACCGAACTGTGAGTGAACTGCAGCATGCTTACACCGAGTGCATTTTTATTGCGGCGGGGGACTTTAACCAGGCCAATATGAAAACAGTTCTCCCGCATTTCCATCAGCATGTAAATTTTGCTACAAGAGGTAGGAACACATTAGACCTGGCCTACACAAACATCAAAGGTGCATATAAAGCAGCCCCCCGCCCCCACCTTGGCTCATCAGATCACCTTTCTGTTATGCTAATTCCAGCATACAAGCCCCTGCTGACCAGAGAAAAACCTACAGTGAAGCAGGTGAGGGTGTGGTCTGAGGGGGCAATGGAGGCACTACAGGACTGCTTTGATTGCACTGATTGGGACATGTTTAAATCGGCTGCCACTTACAACAACAAAATAAATATAGATGAGTACGCCATTTCTGTGTCAGCCTATATCAGTAAATGCGCAGAAGACGTCAGCAATACCAAAACTATATGCACCCGTGCCAATCAGAAGCCCTGGATGACTGCTGAGATACGCAAACAACTAAAAGTACGGAACCTTGTCTTTAAATCTGGTGACAAGGAGGCGCTGAGATCAGCGAGGGCTAACCTGAACCGTGCTATCAGACTAGCAAAGCGAACGTACAGTCAAAAAATCCAGGAACGTTTCCTCAATAAAACCAACACCAGGGATATGTGGAAAGGCATTCAGGCCATTACCAAATACAAGCCAACCACCGCCCCAGTGCAGGACACTAGCATGGACTTTCTGAATGACCTCAACAAATTCTTTGGAAGGTTCGAGGCACAAAACGGCACCACTGCAGCGAAAGCGGTTCCAAATCAGGACGAATGGGCACTCCACCTGGACTCAACCGACGTGAGAAAGACCCTGAGAGGGGTCAACACAAGGAAGGCTCCAGGCCCGGACAACATTCCGGGGAGGGTACTTAGGGAGTGCGCCGATCAGCTGGCTTGTGTACTAACAGACATTTTCATTCAACGATTACCGGCCCGTTGCACTGACTCCTATCATAATGAAGTGCTTTGAGAGACTGGTTAAAGAGCACATCACCTCCAGTCTCCCCACCTCATTCGACCAGTTTGCCTACCGGACAAACCGCTCCACCGGGGATGCCATCTCCTCTACGCTTCACCTGAGCCTGACACACCTAGAGGAGAAGAACACCCATGTGCGGATGCTGTTCCTGGACTTCAGTTCAGCATTCAACACCATCATCCCACAACATCTGGTAGACAAAATGAGACTCCTGGGTTTCAACACCCCCCTGCGGAACTGGCTGCTGGACTTCCTCAGTGACAGACCCCAATCAGTGCGGATAGGTCAGAACATCTCAGATGTCATCTACCTCAGCACGGGCTCCCCCCAAGGCTGTGTCCTGAACCCCTTGCTGTTCACCTTGATGACACACGACTGCGTCCCTAGGTCCGCCACAAACCACATCGTGAAGTATGCTGACGACACAACAGTGGTGGGCCTCATCAGGGACGACAACGACCTGGCCTACAGAGAGGAGGTGGAGCAGTTGGTGGCCTGGTGCAGGGACAACAGCCTGGTCCTGAATGTTGACAAAACTAAAGAGATCATTGTCGACTTTAGGAAAAACCAGCCCAACCATGCCCCACTTTGCATCAACAACAAGGCTGTGGAGGTTGTCAGCAGTATCAAGTTCCTAGGGGTGCACATTACAAACAAACTCACCTGGTCCGTGAACACTGCATCACTGGTTAAGAGGGCACAGCAGCGCCTGTACTTCCTGCGGAGGATGAGGAGAGCCCACCTGCCCCCACCCTCCCTCATCACATTCTACAGGGGCACCATAGAGAGTATCCTGACCAGCTGTATCTCTGTGTGGTGTGGAGGCTGCAGCGCTACCGACTGGGGTAGTGTGAGGAGGGTAACGAGGACAGCAGAGAAAATAATCGGGACTACACTTCCCTCCATTCAGGACATTGGCCAGAAGCGCTGCCTATCCCATGCTAAGAACATTATCGGGGACCCCTCTCACCCCCATCATGGACTGTTCACTCTGCTAGCCTCTGGGAAGAGGTACTGCAGTGCGCGGTGCAGGACCACCAGGTTCCGCAGTAGTCTAGTCCCCCTGGCCATTAGACTGTTAAATGGTCAATCTAACATATAGTTAACCTAAATCTTAACGGCTGCTAATCTGACTTTTTGCACTACTGGCAGTTCTTTATAGCTTGCCACTCCTTGCACATTTGCTCTCGGCACTATTGTACTTACAGCGTTATTGTTACAGTGTTAATGTTACTGTTTACCTGACTTGTTAACCTGAATGCCCATTTTGCACATCTGGTTAGCTACTCCTCTTGCACTATCGGCACTATGGTATGGTAAAATACTATACGTAGCCATAATACAATACAACTTTTACTTATATCTGTACATTCGAGGAAACTGTGCGGGTCAGATGTATCGACATTTCGCTCTGTATACACGTGTACTAGAATGACAATAAAGTAGATCTGAATCTGAATCTGAAATTGTTTAGAGGTCAGATTGCCATAGTTAACACATTGCATCCGGGTGGAGAGAGGGAGTGAGAGATGTAGAGATAGGGATTGGATAGTCACTTTATTTGGATTTACCGTTGACTTTTGTTGTGAACAAAATATTTGAGGTGCAGTCGCCTATTTTTACTTCACCTGTTGTCTCAGGTTGTAAGAGTTTATTTATATTACACTGCAGTGTTAAACACAGGTTATATTTTATGTGTGAAAATACTTGCAGTACAGTAGCATGTGTCTACTTTACTAGTTGTCTCAGGTTGTTGAAATTTAATTTATTAAACTTATTTTATATTGTTTACTGTCAACCCATGTGATTTTTTGTGTACAGCCCTTAATCACATTAGGTCTCAAAGAGCTGTAAAGACTACAATGACACCAGTTACACGATCCCCTGATCCAAAACTGCTGATTGCTATTTTATGATATTGTTTACTGTTTATTTTTGTTGCACTTCACATTAAGAATAAATCTGATGTGCAATAAATATTAAAACGTTCTGTAACACAACTATCAGTTCTCTATTCAACTGACTCAAAATTTCAAACTCTTTGACATACAGCAACTTCTTCTTAAAGTCACAGAAATAGTTACTTTCCCTAGCAACTACTTATTTTTACTAGTAATTTAGTTACTAATTCACTTTCTATTTGAAATCAGTTGTGAGCATCTATAGTGAATTTATTTTTTAGGTCTCCCTTCCCTTTGGTAATTACATTGTGTTTATTTTTCTGCTTTTTTTAAGATCTTGGTTTTTTTTTTGTTGCTTTTGAGCATTATATGCTCAGACGCATGAGGTCTTTGGGGAGATGTAGCTGTGGTGGGCAGCAGGAACTGAAATGGAGTCTCTTTGAAGTGACTATTGTGTGATCGTTTTGACACTATTACCCTTCAAAAGGCGACTGAAAATTAAAAAAAAAAAAAAAAACTTCTGACCCAGGCGGTGTGATGGCGCATTCATAAGCTTTGCTCAACCCACAATGGAGCCTTGTGACTTGCGTGGGTTTCTTCCGGGCACCCCGATTTCTTCCCACATTCCAAATACATGCATGTCAGGTTAATTGGCCGGTCCAAATTGTCCCTAAGTGTGAATGAACGAGCAAATTGTCTGTCTCTGTGTGCCCTGCGACTGGCTGGCAACCAGTTCACGGTGTCCCCTGCCCATTGCCCGAAGATAGCTGGGATGGGCTCCAGCACCCCCGCGACCCTACTGAGGATAAGCGGTGCAGATAATGGATGGATGGATTGTAAATGGTGACTTTGCACCAAATGCAATATTGCACAACCCTTACGATACCAACGGTATCACGATAACACTGTATGTAACATCCCACATGCCGACATTTCTTGTGTAAATACCATGTAAATTATAACTATAGCCTTATCCCCCTTGTTTTATAACCTTATCTTCTCTGTTCCTTTTATCTTCTTGGCTCATACCTCACTGTGAATGTGTAAAACTGGAGTGTCATGCCCAATTTCGTTGTCACAATATGCTAACCCATTTTGTAACAATGACAATAAAGGTATATTCTATTCTATTCTATTCTAAATGGCTGAAATTGTTTTCTTGTTTTTCAACAAATCTGCCTAAAAATGCTCCTGCTCTCTAGTGGCTTCGCTTTGCCATTGTATGTTTTCTTCCCTTGTTTATTAACTGCAGATGGCATTAGTTTTTATGGGATTGTTCTATGAAGTGTCATCACCCCCTACAGTTGCCACCCAAAAAGACTAGTGCATGCTACACCTAAACAGGGCACAATGAAAAGTGTATTGGTCCAAGGATTACAGACCAATTATGGACATTTTCTATGGGACAAGCAAAAAATTAACCCCCCACTGCAGTGTAAAGTTGTCTGGTGCGAGCGACGGCCATTGTAACAAAGCACACCGTAGTGGCAGGATGCTGGACAAACATCGTGGTGACCTTCGTTGCCTAGTATTTAAATGAATGTGTTTTTGTTTTTTTTTTCAATAATGAAAGTTTTTTTTATACCTCAAGAAAGAACTAAATAAGAAATAAAAATAAAACCATTTGTCTTGATAAATGCACACACTAGAATAAAAATTGCATTTGTAAATTGCAGATGTACTGTATTTGTGGTTCAGCAAATTACACGATTCACTCCAGATTTATTTATTTTATTCATACTGCAGAAATTGTAAAATCGGTTTTGAAAATCCTTAAAATTGCTTGAAGTCAGCCATGAAAAAGGTAAACAACCCCTGTGTCTTGTGTTGATAGAGACAAAAGTAAATCAAGTTCGGAGTCAAATCAGGTACTTTGGGTCTAACTCTTCAAACTTGTGATTTTGTACTCTTTTTTTTCTTTATGAAACAAAAAACTTTGGGAGTTGCTGACGGAGGAGATGGCTATTGGAGCTATCTTGTTCTGGATAGCACTCAAAATCAATTAGCTTTGCAGCGAAAAACAACTCCTGGATGACCTTGAACAAAGCAATGGGTTATGTTCAGAAATCATTCAAAATTTGTGGATAGATATCTGTGATGTCATGCAATATTGTTTTGAAGCATATTAATTAGGATGCGTTCAAAAAAGCAGTAGTGGCATGCCTGCAATTTGCAGATAATACATAATTTGGTCAATAGTAGTAAATTGCTTGCTTGACATAGCGTGAAGTGTGTGGTTTTGGAAAAAAAAACAATTGGAAGCATTCCCAAACATTTAAAATCAATAGGGCCTCCAGACAAAGTGTGCTTCTGCCCTGCATTAATTAACTTCCTCATTACTGACTATTCTCATGTTTACAGTATGTAGGTGAGAGGCAGGCGCGTAGTTAGTCATTCTCAAATGTGCTTTGCCCACGTAAACAGCCGTTGATCTTCAGTCAGGTGTTTTCCCACCTGGAGCGTGCGAGGGCGAAAGCCTTCACCCTGGTGGACGAGTGGGCCACCACTAAGCTGACGGTATGTGTAGCTAAAAGCGTTTTGACGCCTACTGGTATGCACCTACAGAAAAATTAATCATATCCCCCCCCCAAAAAAATCAGAAGTAGGTTGTGTAATTGAGTAATAGACCCTTTGATCTGTTTAAAAACATTGTGACGTATCCGGTGGGTGGGGCTTAGCCTGGAGGATATAGAGTACTTGCGCTAGTTAGAAGACAGAGGAAACGAAAGCTATTGTAGCTGCTATTTGCAATCACTTTATGTGCCAGAATTTGAGAGAAAAAATGTTAGTGATCGTAAATTCAGTTTCACAGGATCCCAGCGGACACTTCTGGTAAAAGAAAAACAAGAGCGTTGTGGATGCATTAGAGCGAAAAGATTGGACGGAGGCATTCATCAAAAGTGCTCGGGTTTACAGTGCGCACTTCATATCAGGTAAGATAAACCTTAATGGCTGTTTCTATCAAGTCCAAATTACTTATATCGGCAAAGTGTCTTAAAATTTTTTAGCTTCAACTGTTAGCATAGCCTAAATGCCATTGTAAACACTGGGTGGGTCTAAAATAAAAACAGGCACACATTGCAAACAATTGTTCGGCATACCATCCAAGTAGTTTATTAGATACATTTCATTATAGTTTTTTTAATATATTATGTAAAATTTGTAATTTTTAAAATTTATTTTATTTACTTTTTCATTGTCTGCCTAACGATTGTTTGCACTGCTTGCCTCTTTTTATTTTTGATCCAGGAAGTGCTTACAAGGCTACTGTTGGCATTTATGGTAAGCGCTAACAGTAAGCTGAAGGTAAGAAAATAACTAGATATTTTGCAGATATAATGAGTAATGTGCACTCAATAGCAATGCTCTTAAACATTTAATTCCTCTTACTTGAAGTGTGAGTTGAAAACATGAGTATTTTTGATGAGTGCCTCGGTCCAATCTTTTCGCTTAAAAGCCTCCACCATTCTCTTATTATTCTTTTTTAAAGAGTGTCTGCTGGCATCCTGTAAAACTCCAATTGATGATCACTAACATTTTTTCTACAATTTTGGCACCAAAACACACAACATGACAACATTATAAAACCAAACTAGCAGAAACGAAATCTTCAGTGTGTTGACCAGCGCCAAGTATTTTTCTGCCTCCAGCTTGGAATGTGACGTCACGCTTGACGTAGGCTATCAAAGGATCTATAGTTAAGGGTTGGGAAGAGTTTTAGGTTGATAGAAATAACCTAAAATACTACTATTTTGTTTCATGAATGGGGAAGTAACAATGGTATTGGTGCTGATAGTAGCTTTTTTTTTTTGCAGTAATGGTACTCATGATGGTAGTCAGTTTGGGTCTAATGTGTTACAAATGACCAAGTTTGCAGAACAGAATTAATTTACTAGTAACAAGAACGGTAATGTGTTATTGTATTTAGCCTGTAATTTTACTATATTTATTACATGGTGTGTTACGACATTGTTTATGCTATTAATCAAATCCAGATCACCTATTAGAGTGTCCTCTGTTAGCTGAATACTCCTAAATCTGTCATAATGTCACATACAACCCCCAATACGCAATGAACTTCCATAAAGGGTGGGCTTGTTTATTTTGATCAACAAAGTACAACTGAGTACAGTTAGGGCGGCACCACCTCAAGCACAGACTATGCTTATGCTGAATTTAACCTCATAGAGATATTCCCCATACATATCATCAAAAAATTCACAACTATCAACATCAGCCAACTGCCCCCCAAATTAATAGTTGTAATTCCCTCAATAAGCATAACAAACCGAACAAACAGCAAGACAGACAACCACAACAATAATAGTCTGCTACCAGTGACCACGTTGATCCGGATTACCGCCGAAATAGGCAAGACGAGAAATTTTTTAATTTCACAGATGAAAACCTGTGAATCATTGTTGATTGTGTATCTAAAAAAGCGTTTATATTGTGGGGAAAACGTATGAGTTGACAGTGATATCACTCCTCCCACAATTTTAAACGATCAAAAAAAAAATGCGGGGAAATTTTTCTAATTGACAGCTTCATAAGCCAATGAGGCATTTACTCTCACTGTTTCAAAACAGTTTCACTAATCAGTATTTTAATCCTATTGGCTCTTTAGTGACCCTTCCAAATGGGGCTTCACAAGGCAACACAAAGGATTTGAAGCCATGAGTGGTTTTGCCTATCACTAGAAGCCGTGACAACTCAAGAAAATCATTTTTTTTTTCCAAACGGAACGCATGTTTTTTTTATCAACAGTATCAGCATGTGGCATTGGTAACGAACACTTCTCAAGAGTTTAGTATCTGTATCTGTCCATAAAAACCCTCAAGACTCAAAACAGATGAGGAGCCTTTGTCAGGAATTGCTTGCGCAATTAAACATTAATTGTTTGATACATTGCAACCTAGATGTGAAGTAGTTAAAAGGAACATTGTGTATCTAACTTCATTCCATTGGTAGGATGCCAGAAAGCACAGACACGAAGCTTTTCAGCAGGATAGGGGAATAACTGGATATAGGTAACGGCGTCACGCAATCTCGTCTCATCTCATCAGCTGCACCGCTTATCCTCAGCAGGGTCGCGGGGATGCTGGAGCCCATCCCAGCAATCATCGGGCAGTGGGCAGGGGACACCCTGGACTGGTTGCCAGCCAATCGCAGGGCACACGGGGACAGACAACTCACTCGCTCAGTCACACCTAGGGACAATTTAGATTGGCCAATTCACCTGGAGTGCCCGGAGGAAACCCACGCAAGCACGGGGAGAACATACAAACTCCGCACAGTAAGGCCGGGAGCTGGATTTGAACCCACTCAGGAGGTTCCCACGACCTCAGAACTGTGCCGCACACGCGCTAACCACTGCGCCGCCGTGCTGCCCGGCGTCACGCAATCAGGATACAAAAATAAAGTCCCAGTAACTGTATTTCGTCACGCTTACAATAAAAATAGACGTAATCAAATTACAGGTACATTTAGTTAAATTAACGATTATGTTTCAGGATTACGATTATATTTAAAACTATATTTTGTATACATAAAGCACCAATATGGAAATTGTGTCATAATCTCAATCACTGAGGAAAGAGACAAAGAGAGATTAGGTTTACACTCAACGTTTGAGAGCCGTATCTGAGCGGCAGCCTATCCACTAATGCATGATTGTCAGAGTGTGTTGCAGGTAAAAGCACTTTTTGTTATGTCTTTATTTTATTTCTCCTTCAATGTAGCACTCATGTTGTTAAATTCCCGCGAACCTGCAGTTTTGTGATGTTGATAATGAGTCCGTATTTGGCACTAGGTAGCGACGTCGCTAGCAGGTGATGCATTCAGGTAGATTTAGCAAATTTGATTGATTATCTTCTATTTGTATTTTGCAGTTAATAATTGGTCAAAATGATCACTGTATTGTTATGTTGGGCGAATTGTTAACTTAGTCTTCTACCCGGTAAATCTGTGTACTTTAAAGAAGTTTCACATCCTCACTAAGTAAAAAGGTTTGTTAAAAATATTAGAAAATGAACACTTGGTGTGTTTAAAAAAATATTGGGTTCTTAATGTCCTCTTAATATAAATTCAAACACAGCATATTTCGTAAAAAAAGAAAACATATTTGCTTAATAAACTATGCTACATGGTTAAAAGAACTTTTTGTAGGACTACAGGAAACTATCTAATCTTGATTTTTATCCAATTCGTTTGCAAGGTTTCATTATTTATTTATGTTAAACACAATTTAGTAAATTGTATTCATATTGTTGTTGTCTTTTATTAGATAGATAGATAGATGGATACTTTATTCATCCCCGTAGGGAAATTCACACTTCCAGCAGTCTAGCCGTTGTTCATTAACAGATTAAGATGATGCCCTAGGGGTGCTTGTAGCGGAGTGGATGACGTCATGCTAGTCCAAAAGTTCGACATCCCTGCAGCAGATGGAAATATTTTCTTTGTGAAAATCCAGGGATACACCCCCTCGTGTTAGCAAGTCCGCCTCCTCTCCGATTCCCCCCGGCATTCGTGTCTCTGTATAGCGGCGCAGAAGCCGGATAGCTCCGGGTGGCTACACGTTAGCGTCCGGAATGCAAAACACGGCAACTGCGCTCCCTGTGCGCTTCGATGTTTTCCACCAGCACTCGATGATCTTATTTGGTAGTGAGTTCGCATTTACCATGATTACGGATGGTACCGAAAACTTATAACGCCGCTAGTCGCTTAGCTAGCTCCGGCTCTTCTTCCGCGATAGGCCCCTTCATCACGCCGGCACGAGAATTCTTCAGGGCAAGGAGTTGATTCTTTGAATAAATGCATTTTTGTGCACTAAAACCCATGTCCATAGGATAGAAGTAATCCATAGTGTAGTTATCAAAACGGGAAGAAAAACACCGAAGATAGTAGCAGACAATAAAACAATAAATCACGGCAGCTGCTGGAAAAGGCAGCCGCTCATGGCAGCGCCACTTTGATTAGCATACTTAGTATTGTAGTAATCCAAAACGAGTCCAAAGTAATCCAATTACTTCACTTCAATATTATAGTATTCAGATTACGTTACTGATTATATTTATCAACAGTTAACTAGTAACTGTATAAGATTACATTTTTAAAGTAATCCTCCAAACCCTGCTGTTCAGTAAGCGGTTAGAGTTTTTTCTGCGTAACACAGGCATGTCCAAAATCTGGCCCGGGGTTCAGTTACAGCCCATGATCAAATTACTACTGGCCCGCGGCCCCTGTCATGAGATTAATATGTGACCCGCCAATAAAATAAATGTTTACTGATTCATTTGTATGTTTTAATCCACCATTTGATGGCAGTGGCCCTTTGGCCACCTTGTCCGGAGCTTACTGTTAGAATTTTAGCCCACCCCGTATCCAACCTGGAAACTGTAAATAGAAATAAAAAAGGAAAGTTGACTGTGAGGGCCACTGCCTCCATGACAAGTAAAACTATTTTTTCAAGGTAATCCGAAACAACTGCGTCCGACTAATTTGCCAAGAGACTGTGGCTGTTTTCAGTGTATAAGATATTAAGACCAGCTCGGTAGCCTAGATAGTAGGGCGCCCACACCGAGGGCCACTGCCTCCATAACAAGTGAAACTTGGAGTATTTTTTCAAGGTAATCCGAAAACAACTGCGTCCGACTAATTTGCCAAGAGACTGTGGCTGTTTTCAGTGTATGAGATATTAAGACCAGCTCGGTAGCCTAGATGGTAGGGCGCCCGCACCGAGACTGGGAGGTCGCTGGTTCAAGCCTTGGCCGCGTCATACCTAACATTGGTAGTCATTGCCTCCCTTCTTGGCGCTCGGCACTAAGGGTTGGAATTGGGGGGTTTGGTCACCCAATGACTCCCAAAACAGCAGTTGGGTCTAAAATGGCGGCAGTCCTGTTTGGCTGCGGCTGCATCCGCTCGCTACAGTTTAACTGTATCGACATTTCGTTCTGTGTGCATGGTTACAAAGAATGACAAAATAAATAAATAAATAAAAAAGAAGCACTGCCAAACGAAACATGTTGACTACAAAAACATTGACTGGAAACGAATGCTGTGCAAAGGTGAAGCAACTGGAAGCTGTTCTAACGGCACAGCACTGCTTTTTCACAAAACCCCGCAAGTCAAATAAAAATGCTACTAAGGCGAACTACGAGGCCGCCATGCTGATGGCCAAGTACTGCTAACTTTTTACACAGTGTGTATTAATTAAAGACTGTTCAAAGAATGCCGGGCTGAATAGTCAGCTCTCACACATTTTCAGCTTACCAAATCTGGCCCACTTTCTAAAAACTTTGAAATCACCTAGTTTAACATCACAGGAGCCACAGCCCGTAAAAAGTGGAGTCTCTACCTAAAGTCACAGATAAAGATTTTGTCTTCACAATACAAGATGTTTTTACGTATTTTGAAATATGGTTTTGCTATGCGTACGTCAAGTCAAGCAGGTCAAGATAACAGCACGGAACAAAAAAGAAAAGAGAAAGGGAAAAAACGCCCTTGAGGATGTGCTAAGAAAAATCGACATGTTCCATTTCACAAGAATTCATTGCACGCTACGATCTGTTCAGCAGCAGGTGAAAGAGTTCATTCGGTAAAATCAAGTTTGCAATTGTTGACTTCTAATGTTTAAGTCAAATGTGAATTTTAAATGGATAGCGTAAGTTTCGCTGTGGGATAAATAGTAAGTAGGGGAAAAAATGGTTACATTTGAAGAAAATGTGTCAGGTCAGTACGCACCTGACCGTGTTCCATAGCTACGATTGAGGAATAGCTTTTCGTTAGTTCCATATACCGAGAAGGCAGGCTTCCAATATAGAGGCTGAAAACAGACGAGCAGTTCCTTCGAAGATTTTATTACATAATATGATCTGGGCTTGAATGAGCTTGCAGATAATGGCTTTGGCAATTTACTTGTGCGAAGACTGACGTGTTTTACCACCATTCTTATTGACCCTTTGCACTTGACTTCAGGTTGTCTTCCCAGACAGAATGAGAGCCATGGCGGATGGCGTTAGCATCCTAGCAGATAGAAGCAGAATTAGCAGTTGACTTGAAACAAATGTCAATAACAACAACAGAAGAATTCAACTACGACTTTTTACAATGGTGATTTCTTGCTGTGTGGTGGACTGTGCAAAGTGCAAGGTTCTAAGACTGATTTTGCATTTTATCGTTTCCTTTTTGATGAAAACAGAAGATGGCAATGTTTATCTGCAATCAATTGGAGAGACTGGCAGCCCTCAAAGTACTCCAGGGTTTGCAGGGAGCCTTTTTTTAGTTGGTTCATTTTATATATTTCCAAGCAAATATATTTTAAGTAGTTAGAAGTCACATGAAAAGAACTCAAGGTAGCAACCAACAAGTTAGCTAGAGCTTTTGTAGCTGATTGTGTCTGACGTCCGTTGTGGTTAAACTCATTGGCCTATTCAAAATGATCATAAATAATAAAAAAATTGAGCAGCTTTGGGTTACAGTAAGTCTGCGATTCGATGGCACCCTGGTTAAAACATATTAGCCAACATAGCTAACGTTAGTGTATTACTGTTGTTATTTCTTACCAATTGATGGATACACAAACGAGCAACCATATTGCGAATAACTAGCGATCCAAAAGAGTAATCTTCCGAATATAACTTGTATTGAAAACTGTTATGTGCGCTACCATACTGTACTCTAAAAAAAAGTGTACACAATACAAAATCTAACTTACAGCAATGTCTGGATATATTTCCACATCCCGAATTTTTTTTTCGTAGCGACCGTTTGTCGTAAGTCAAATGGACGTAAGTAGGGGAGGGTCTGTAGCTGTTATCTTAATATGGTTATATTTATATTTTAGTTACATTGCTGCTTTTGTTTTTGGTTGGACTCTCTTTGCTATTCTTTTGAAACAGTTGTCTTAGAAGTATTTTATTTTTTGTACTGTTAAAGGTTTTTACATTGTATTATTTACACTATTTGGACTTTCTAACTTTATATTAAAAAAATTTTGCAATGGAAGGTACAGATGACATTATCCAATGATCATGACATTTACATGCAAACAGTATCGGTTTTGATCAATACCACCATGTATTTACTTGTCTCTCTTTCTCTTTGTGAAGAAACCATCCTCAGGCCTGAGCAACAAAAGACAAATAATATTACCAAGTGTCATTAAAAATATATACTGAAAAAAAACAGAAATCACTTAATAAAAACCAGCTTCTTTGTTACTAAGAAAGAGTTTATGACTGCATTGCAGCGTTAAATTGGGATGCTGTCACTTAAAAATGGGCCGAGCTTGTGCGCCCCACAGCTCAAACAGGAACGACAGGAGTAAGGATACAAGCGAAAGAGCTAAATTACCTCACCTCATAGTTACGTAGTAGTATCTTTTCTACACTTTGTTACAGCATTGGAAAACGTTATCTGTGCAATGTTGTTCCTTATATGGAAAACATATTCAAAGAAAAACTTTCCTCCTTCATTTTTTTCCAATTAGTACACATTTTTGGAAACGTCAAAGAGCCACTCCAGAGCACCAAAGAGCTAAATGCGGCTCCTGAGCCGCATGTTACCGACCCTCGGGTGTGAGTGATGTGAGAGAGTCTTGTCATTTCTCCAACTTGTCAATGCCAAGTCGATTTTAAAGATGGTAGGTAATTTCTCGATCATTTTTTTTTGCTTCATTGAGCGCTTTCGCGGCTCCTGGCAAAAAAAGAAGAAGCTAGGAATCGGCCAGGCGTCCGTCAATCAATGTTGTCAATGCGCAATCATAAAAGATGCTCAAGGCTTCATTCGCTCGCACAGTCCTCCAACAAATCAGGAGTGAAGCCTTTGTGTGAATGTTTTTCCCTGATTGCATCCTGACATGTTTGACATTCAACACACATGCCTTGTGTTGTGTATTTACAAGCACTTTCTCTTATGAAACAAAGTGCTACATGTCGAGGAGGACTGCCATGAGGAGCATCATAACCTCAATCTTCTCTGAGTATTTGTCAAAGAGGATGGAGGGGCTTTTGTTGTGTTTTGGGGGTGATGATGGACCCATGTAGGGGAGCCAGGGGTGCTCAAAAAGGGGGATAACAAATTGACAACTAAACAGGGTTCACCAAACAAAATCAGAAATATTGATCAAAACAGGAAATGGAAAACGCAGAGAGCAAATTAACAAAACCAGAAACATTACAATTGCTGGCCAGTTTTATGTACTTTTTAAAAATATATATATATTTTACCTATCAAGATGATACATTTTAAGCAATAAAAAAACCTCTAAAGTCGCCCTTTTGCATTGATTTTTGAAGGTTTTACATGAGGGGATGGTGAAATAACAGTCTGTACTTGGTACACCCCTTTGAGACTTCTCGTGATTTAAGGCCAAACGAATAAACATGACTTGACTGGACTTAACAAGAAAGGGAAGATATTATTTCGCTACTACTTTTGATCAAAATGTAAATATATATACATATATATATATATATATATATATATATATATATATATATATATATATATATATATATATATATATATATATATATATATATATATATATATATATATATATATATATATATATATATATATATATATATATATATATATATATATATATATATATTTATTTATTTATTTATTTATTTATTTATTTATTTATTTGTTTATTTTTATATTTTGAGTGTTTCAAAAACAAATGGATGAAATGGTCCCTTTATAAACAGATAGGCAATGAAAAAATGCATGCAGGTAAATGCAAACGAGAATAAAATGGATTGCCTCGTGTGATTGTTTTTTCCTCGTGATGCCGAGGTATTGGATTTAAACCAAAAACTAACAGGAAATAAAATTAAGCTTAGCTGCAACTCATATAAAAAGGTACAAAAAAACGTAAAAAGCTCACTGATTTTTGTACAATAAATCAAGAAATAATGTCAATATATTTTTTCTTTTTCTTCCCTTCTAAGTTTCTTTTAGTCTTTCCTTCTTACTAAATTTCCTTCTTTTTTCTTGCTGTTTCTTTTTTCTTCTACCTTTTCTTTTTTCTTTTTATTTGCTCTTTTCCTTTTTCCATACAAAAAATTTGGCAAACAAATGAGACATAAAAATGGTGCTCATTGGTCACTTTGAGTCTCCGTAATTTGCACTATTCCTTGTGCTTTGTAGCATGCCAGAATACATCAACATCTAGTGGTCAAATCATGCACACTGTCTCTTAAACTTTCATATTAAAGCAGAGGCTTCAAACAACAATCCTGATGGTTGCAATAAGACCCATGATCTAGAAGAAATACAAATTTCTCGACCTATGGATGTTTATAAAAATGAACACTGATATGATAGTTTAGGCGGCACGGGGTTTGAGTGGTTATAGCGCGTCCGCGGCACAGTTCTGAGGTCATGGGATCAAATCCATCTACCGGCCTTCCTGTGCGGAGTTTGCATGTTCTCCCAGTGCTTGAGTGGGTTGCTACCGGGCACTCCGGTTTCCTCCTATATTCCAAAGACATGCATTTCAGGTTAATTGACCAGTCCAAATTGTCCCTTGGTGTGAGCGAGCGAGTTGTCTGTCTCTGCCATGCTACTGGCTGGCTAACAGTTCAGGGTGTCCCCTGCCCACTGCCCGAAGATAGCTGGGATGGGCTCCAGCACCCCCGCAACCCCACTGAGGATAAGTGGTGCAGATAATGGATGGATGATAGTTCATGTATTTTTGCTTATTGTTCAAATGAATGTTGTTTTTTGATGAATGTAAAAAAATAAAAATTATTTTTACCACTGGGAGGCACTAAATATTACACACTGTCCCATTAACCGTCTTCTATTTTACTGCATTATTAAAAAACCTTTGACCTATTAATATTTATAAAAAATAATACATATGATATTTCATGTATTTTTTTGCTTATTATTCAAATCAATTATAATTTTTTTACTGACAAGTTTTTTGTACCACTAGGAGGCACTAAATATTACACACTGTTCCTTTAACAGTCTTATCTTCTACTTCATTAAATACAAATGTATTGACCTATGACTATTTCTAAAAAATTAACACTGATATAATAGTTCCTGTCTTTTTGCTTATTGTTTAAATTAGTGTTGTTTTTCTAATGAATTGAGTTTTTTTTTTGTACCAGTAGGTGACACTTAATATGACACTATGTCCATTTAACAGTCTTCTAAACTACTCCATTAAATCCAAACCCATAAAAATCATCTGCATTGCTGTGATCCCATCCGAGATAAAACGCACCTGGCTCACTGTAGTGTGAAAATAAAATGATCTGGGCTTTTTTCCTTTTTTTCTGCAGGAGGCCGCACGGCTCGTTTTTCTTTTTTTCCCTTTTTGATTATTTGAAAAACCTACCTGGCTCTCCCGTCTGTTGTTCGTGCCTCAAGGCCTGATAGCAACAACCAGTATGCTTCTGTCTTGCAACTCGCACAGCAAGATGACAAACGACATATATAATTGCTATGGACAGTGTTGGGTGCATTAATGGGAAAAAAAAGAGTAATTTGTTACAGTTACTAGTTGCTTTGGGCTCAAAGTTCTGCGTCAGGTTGGAAAGAGAAAAGTGGAACGAATGTTTGATAAATGTGAGTGTGTTATTGACTCTGGCCATTTCTCACTAGAGCAATATGGCTTTCGGTATATAGATAGATAATGATATAATAGACTTATTTGAAAAAATAACACAAGGTAACTGACACCCAAAAAAGTAGCGCATTACTCTGAAAGTATCTTGTTACAAATTGCCGTATAACCAGTTGTGGTTAGAGTAGCCAAAAAATGAATTCAAGTAATGCTACTTCAGAATACTTTTACTCAAGAAGTAGTAAAAGTCGTCATCCAAATACTTACTTGAGTAAAAGTAAAAAAGTACTTGGTGAAAAAATACTCAAGCAATGAGTAACTGTAGCAACGTCGTATTTATCAGCTCATCAAGTTATCAAGTCCATCCAATCAACCAAAAAATACATTTAATTCAAAAGTAGGTTAAATAATCAGCATAAATGCAATTGCTTTAAAAACAATCAAATACAAATAGAATAAATAAAATAAACAAATTAAGCACATGTAGCACCAAGTAGCACATTTAGAATAGAATAGAGTAGAATAGAATATACCTTTATTGTCATTGTTACAAAATGGGTTAACATATTGTGACAACGAAAGCCCCTGGCCTATACTTATGTTAACAGAACAACAAGCTAAACCACATACATACGTATGTATAATATATATGTATATGCACTGCTTATTTTGCATATTTACGTACGTGTTTTATGTAACACGATTGAATCAAATACGCTGGATGGTTGAGGATAATAATAAAACGTTTTATTCCAAAGCACATTCCAGGACGTCCAAGTTCGTTGTACACAGAATATCAATCAGCAAAACAGCAATAAAACAAGCAAGTAATAAATACCAAAAACAAAGTAAAGTTAAAATTAGAATTTGGGAAACTTAATGCTACATGTCTTGAATGAAGAAATCTCGTTTTGTTTGGCTAAACAAAAGATACATTGCATATTGTAGCTGGTGTTTGGCACCCTTTTTAAGGACTACATGCTTTTAACATGAGGCCAGGGGTGCTCCTCCTTTTCTGAGATTTCATTAGTCAGAATTGCTAAGCGACAATTTCGATCTGTTTCATCCGTAAACAACTTTTCTCCACCGCTGAAGTGGAACATGGTCACGTGACGAGGCTGCTACGTTTGATTGTTTAAGCATGGTAGAGCATGGCGGAGTTCTGCGTCAAAATTAATGCGCTTTGGCGGAGACACAAAGACGTATTCTTACGTGGAGGGGATTTATCAATAATGAAGTAACGACTTTACGTTTCTTAATGTAGCGGAGTAAAAGTATTGTTCATTGTCACAAATGTACTCAAGTAAAAGTAAAAGTAGGGGGATTTAAAAATACTGCTAAAAGTACAAAATTTCCCAAAACTTACTCGAGTAAATGTAACGGAGTAAATGTACTCCTTTGCGTATACCCCCTATCGTTTCACCAATATGCCACCGAGCTAAACCAAGGAGAGAGACCGTGATCAGAGGGGATCTGTCATTGAAGAGTTATTTCCCTTCTGTGGATGGGGAAAACTGCAACATTACCATGCAATACATTGAGACCATTTGCCAATAAGGTCGCGAAAATAAAATGCAAAAACTTGACATCTTTCTGAACTATTATAGTTGTTCATCCATCTATCTAACTATTGATAGACCAAGGCCATCCCTCTCTAGTGGGAGGTGGCTAGAGTCAAGAACTCACTCCCATTCACCAAACATTCATTCCACTTCACGCTTTTCAACCTGACACCAAACATAAGCCCTCAGTACATAAGGGGTGAGTTGCTGTGCCATGCATACATCATATGGACACTTTTAAAACTTTTGGCATTTCCTTGTTAACCTTTTTTTCTCTTTTTCTTTTCTCTGTTTTCCTTCTTTTCTTTTTTCTTTTTCATGTTTTCTTTACTTTTTTCCTCCTGGATTTTCTTTTTTGTTTCTTTTTCTCTTTTCTGTCTTTTTTCCTTTTCTCTTTTTCTTTTTTCTTTTACTTTCTCTTATCTTTATCCAGTCTTCTTTTATTTATTGTTAACTACTTCCTTTTGTTCATTTCTTGTGTTTTCTCTATTCTTTGCATTTTTCGCCATCTTTTTCTCTTTTTACCCATTGTCTTTTTCTTCCTCTTTTTTTCCTTTTTACCAATGTATGTTCCTTCTTTGCGAAAGGTTTCGCAAAAACAATATAGAACTAAAGCTGTGTTTTGGTCACTTTGATTTTCTGTAGTTTGTATTCTTCTTTGTGCTATTTAGTACTTGTTTATAGTTGCACTAAACCAGGGGTTAGCCACCCAAAATGTTGAGAGAGCCATATTCGACCAAAAATAAAACATGTTTGGAGCTGCAAAAAAATAAGTCTTATATGAGCTTTATAAAGGAAGGCAACACATTTTGTGTGTATATAGAGTACTGTAAATAACTATATTAATTGGAAAATGTTTGGAATATTTATACAGTTAGTGATATTGCAGCAGAGCATGCGCCACATGAACAATTTACAGCACCTGGATTCCTAGGCGGTCTCCCTTCCAACTACTAACCGGCCCTGCTTAGTTTCCCAAGATTGTGTGTTCTCAGGCTGGTATGGCTGTAAACAAGTGTAATATAAGTAAAATACTCTGCTATTGCGAACGCACTGCCCTGTGGTGTAGTGGAGGAGCAATTCCACTTAATACTCGGAAAATTAAGAAAAAATAATTCCCAAAGTCAAACAGGCTCGCGCACTCCTTGGCGAAGCCTCGCGCCCTCCCAGGGAGGCCCACCCCCAATATTTGAAAACCATTGCTATTGCCCCCCGCTGTACATCAGACATCAGCGCCGCACGCAAGCATTTGGAAACACGGCTTCACGCAGAGAAACTTCACAGCGCAAAAATGTCTGCTGGGAAATCTCTGCTGGGGCAGAAAAAAATAAAACTCACTTGGGAAGACACCATTTGGGATTTCCAGTTCTTGTTGTCATTTGTACTCCACCACTCATTTTTTATAAATGCACTTTGAGCTAGGAACGAACTTGATTTAATAAATAGATCAGAAAGCTGATTAAACAGATCGTAAATACCTTTTTTACATTTAGCACAAAATGCGTAGTGTTATTCCCCACATCAAGCAGAGATGTAGCAAAATATTCCACGCTCTGGGGGACTTGAGAAATTGAATCTCAAAGTTGCTCGATTTTGGATATATCCTCTCCAGCTGTAATGTCACCGGACGAAAACAAGGCTCTTAACAATGGTGCGTCTCGTTGAAATAACATCCAAAACAGACGGTGATTGTAGTAATCAGCGATTGCATCAAGCTCATTTCTGCTTGGAGTAATGTGAACTTTGCTTACCATGTCACTGGGGGACTTGTGACTAGTTTGTCCGAGTTATTATCCTGGATCTACAAAAGCTAGATAAGGTGAGTTTTCCTGCTGTCTGAACTTGGCAAAACTTGGCAAAAACAATCTGGACTTTTATGTTATCAGACAAAAGATAAATAATTACATTTTGGGTTATGATTGCAACCATTCTTATCTCTTTATTGAAAATGTTAAGTGTATGACTACATAAGGTGGGCATGTTTTTATCGACTGAGAAAACACAACTAAATGCAGTTACGAAGGCCCTATCTCAAGCACAAATTACAAGAAGGCTGAGTTCCTTCAAACTGACATTCTGATAATCTCCCTACCGTAAGTGCACACATCTAAATTGGATTTAAGCATATATGAAGGGTTCACCACTTCCAATGGTTGGTTTTCTTCTATTTCTTTTAAATGGGGCTATTGTAAGCAGTTTAGGGGGTTGGCTTCAATGCGAGTACAGACGCTCCCCTACTTTTGACCATTCGACTTAGGAAAAACATTAGATACGAACATTTTTTTCGGGATGTCGAAAAAAAAACGGAAATTGCTCTAAGTTAGATATTGTCTAGTGTGCACCTTTTGCTGACTACAGGATAGTACTGTATGGATGAATGAATGAATGAATGAATGAATGAATGAATGAAAACTTTATTTCGAACATTAAAATAAAAACAGGACAAAAACAATGAGTCAACAACAAAATAATATTACATAACATGTTCGAAAAGGGGTGGTCAGAAGCAGACCTCTTTATCTTCCCTATTAAATACATTTTACAAATCCTCTTCTCCTCTTGTGTTTAATATAACAAAATGTAATACTTATTACATAGGTCAGATGTCAACAATTATAATAATTACAATAATCACATATTTTATACACTAATCTTCGTAATACCCATCCCTCAACGTCATAATGCCACTATTTACCAAACATCACTGCGGCACCAATGATAATAACAACAATAAAAATGAAAATCATATTTATAATAACAGTTATGATATAATAATAGCAACAATAACAACAAAGATAACCATAGTTTTAAATGCAGTATTTCCAATCTTACTCATATCCCATTTTCTTCATCCCTGTATTTCGCCAGTAATGTTTTTTTGTATTTAAATTTGAACACATGAATAGTTGGACATTGTTTTATCTCATCTTGTAAATTATTCCAAAGTTGGACTCCACACACAGACACACACATACTTTTCCTCGTTGTTCTCACCTTTGGGATTGTGAATTTACCACAGCCCCTCAAGTTATAATATCCCTCTTTCCGAATGAATCATTTTTGGATGCTTTCTGGCATCATGTTTTTGTTGACCTTAAGTAACAGTTATGAAGTGAAACATTTTATTAAATCATTAAATTGTAATAATTTGGACTGCATGAATAAAATATAAGTATGATCCTGATATCCTACCCTGTATATGGTTCTTATTGCACGTTTTTGCCCAATTTTGTTGTCACAATATGTTAGCCCATTTGTAGCAATGACAATAAAGGTATATTCTATTCTATAAAAAGGGGCTGTAGTGAACTTTTGTAATTATTGCCCCAGACTTCTGCACAATATGTTAGGTATGGCAGAGCAAGAGAACAATATAATAAATACAATGCATTATAGTTTAAAATGAATTTGGCTTTATTAATTATTGAAATGCTTTGCTTAATTTGTATGTGTATGATGTGTGTTTTCCAACTTAATTTATTGTCTATTATGACCACTAAAAACTTAATTTCTGATACAATGTCTATTACAGCACCATCCATTTTTACTTTTTCTGCCGCTACTGCCGTGTGGCGCTGTGAAAGGTCACCCAGCATCCACCCGAAGAAGAAATCCGCCTTCGTCTACCTAGTTCGAGTGTAAACATTCTATACTGTATCTCTAGCGCGCTAAGAACTTTGACATTATTATTGTTTAATATCTTATGCATCCATTCAATATGGTTGGTGTAAAGTGTAAAGAAGAGGCAAGCCGTTTCTTTTGAAATGAAAGTGGAACAGGAAAGCTTGATGCGGTTGAGAATATGGTTGGATCCCTTTTTTTTTTTCGGGCCACTTTCTACCACGGAGGAGGAAGTCGCCTAACTCTTGAAGCTTATCTTCCAAAAGTAAGTGAAACTTTATTTATCTTTATAGATCATATTATTTTATGAAATATTTATTTTTTACAACAAAAAAATACAGGTTACTAATACAAACCTTAAACATACATTCCATACATGATATAGCACTGAAGCAATTTACGAACAAATTCAACTTACGGATCGTTTGTAAGTAGAGCAGCGTCTGTATACGGTAATCCCTTGTTTTTCACAGTGGTTGCTGTTATGTTTTGGTGGTCACATTGAATAGTGCACCTGCCCTGCTGTAAAACTGACATCATACATCAGTCAAGCACTCAGAAAGTCAAGGATGCAGCTTCAATTAATCATATAAACAGCTTACCATATCTATCATCATGATAACAATCATTTGTTAATCCATTAAAAAATGCCAACCTATTCAATCAAGATACGGAGAGACATATGGTCTGGAATATACAGTAACAGGAACTAAGTACTTTTTTTAGTAATGCACCCAACACTGCTTATTGGCTAAGGTATTCCCCTGTTGGGGAATGTTTTCACCGCCTCAGGGCGACTAGGGTGAGGTGTTTGATTTGAATTCCACATAATCTCAAAAACCCAAATCAGTCTAGAGACCGGGTTGTCAGATGAATGGTATCCCGTTTAATCCAGGGGAGACTTGGCTGAGTGTGAAAAAGGTTTCTCCTGACAGCTGAAGACAGGGACCAGATTGGAAGGTTATCCTAAATGAGACGAGTGAGCCCAGAACAGAATGAAAATGGGGCTCTCAGAGTTGATATTGAATGAGCCCCATGTGGAAATTGCACTCGCATCCCCTTTCATGGGAAAAATATCAGATTTTCAATTTCCCTTTATTGCGTCCCATTATGCAGGTCGTTACTGATCTACTAATGTATGCCGCAAGGGGTGCGAAAGGCTTAAAAGTGAATTGTTCATTCATGTCATATTTGGTGCACACATGATCATCATACCCCCATCTTAATATGAAAGTTTAAGGGATAGTGTGTATTATTTGACCACTAGATGTCAATAATTAGTTAAAAAAAACTACAGAAGTCGCAAAGTGACCCTAAAGCAACATCTTTTTCTTGTATTTTTTTTACCATCTTTTTGCCATAGTTATGGTTTTTCAGGTACCCGTAGCAGCAAGATAGCGGACAAGCATGTCACTTCTCTCTGGGTGAGGCTCATGATATGTAAAATAAATACATATTTCTCGACTTGAATAATACACTCTGATTATGCTGATAATGAAACAATTTATTACTGATTGATTTTCATATTTATTCATAATCTGTTTGATTTTTAGATCTTACATTGTGAAGAGAACAGCTGTTTGTTTAATATAAAATGTGTAAAAAGAAGAAGACTTTAAACGAGGTTGCAGCTGCTCTGCAGTACTTCAATCTTTTCAATTAAGGGTTGACAAATGTGGGTTTTTCAGGGCAGATACCAATTATTAGTATTAAGAGAAGGCCAATAACTGATATTTGGGGATTATATTAATTTGCTGTTAAAGCTTAAAAAATAATGCACAAAGAAACAAAAAATATTTTCAAATAAAACTTTAACCTTTTACGGTAAATAAATTAGAATTTCAACACAACTAATATGACTAATCTATACCAAAAACTAACAGTGCAGGAAATAGAATTGTATGTACACTTTAACCCATTGCAAAAAACTTTCATAAAAACAAATTTCAAAAAGCAATCGAAATTTCAACGTCGCTTGTGAATTGAAAAGTGTGGGTATTCCTGTTTGAAAGCCATATTGACGAGCTATTGTTATGGTAACAGCTAATTACTCCGCCTTCCACTTTAGCCTGCCTTTTATGCGCTCTCTCAATCACAAACACACACACTTGAGTGACAAACTCATGTTAAGATAGGAACTGATATATCAGTCTTCAGCTGAACGGGCTATCCTAAAACAAGTTAACTACGCTTTTTATGCTACACACATGCTTTTCTAACACAGACTTTTTAGTCTTAATATTTAGCGTTATCAGAGCTGCTGCTGTTCACTCCTCTCTGTTATTCTTCCTGCTTCATCCAATCAGAAGGCGTAGGGCTGGTAGCGTCAGAGACAGAAGGTGAGGGAGAGGGAGAGCGAGGCTGGACTGCATCTGAGCCTCAATAGTTGGTCCGTTGAATGAATAAAAATGGCAATACCCATCAAATTCCCAGATATCGGTGCCTATAGTTGACCCGCTTGATAATCGACAAGCCCGATAATCAGTCAACCTCTATTTGTCAATGTAAATAAAAGAAAAGTGCATTTGAGCGGAAAAAAATAATAAACACTGGCCGAGTAAAGCTAAACTCAACGTGAGGGCCGTCGCAACCAATGCTGTCATGTATCATCACTATCATCCCCCACTCGCGTGCACTTTGCTGCCGACTCAAAAGGGACCACGAGGGAGGGGATGATTCATCTTTACCATTTGCAGACAACCCCCAACCTACCCAACCTACCCGAATCTCGACGTGCGTGGACGACTGACCCCATATCCCTCCTTTTTATCACCTTCACTAAATTCCATCATGCAAGCACGTATCCATAATAGATGAGCGGCGGTAATCTGAAGTGAGTTACGTAACGGCTCCCGCCAACCTCCAGGCGGCCGTGGGTGATGAGGTGGGAAGGAAGACGAGGGAGCGAGAGGTGAAGTAAGGAAAAAGAGAAAGAACGGGGAGGATGAGGACAGCCGCCACCCGCATGGGAACAAGTCCGTAAACCAGTGTTTCCCAATTTTTTGGGAGCAAAGGAAGAATTTTTCCATTGAAAAATCGGAGCACATCGTCCATCGAAAGTGTTTGAACTACCCTCAAAAAAGCCATCTACACCTCGCTGCTTTACTAAGAATGGACAAGAACATAGCAGTGCAACCAAAGATCAGACTCATGCAAGGGCTCATTACTTCCATCGTCCATTACGCTTGCGAGACAAGGACTCTTACAACTTGTCTGGAAAGGAAAATTCAGGTCATGGAGATGCCATGTAACAGCAAACTTCTAGGCATCACTACATAGCCCATGTGACAAATGAAATGGTACGCAACACCATCAGAGTGCACATTGGGCCTTACGAAGATCTGTTGTCAACTGTACACAGACAAGAACTACAGTGGTACGGTCCCTCCACAAGATCTTTAGGACTGTCTAAAATCATTCTTCATGGCACAGTCCTCAGGGGAGGGAAGAGAGGAAGACAAAAAAAAACTGGTCTGACAACAAGCTGTCCAGAGTTGCGTCCTCAGTGGTGCCCCGATGACCCAGGCAATTAAGGGATCCGTGAACCATAAAATCGCTTTAACAATTGCATTATATTTCCGTTTTGGTAAACGTAAGGCACTTCCGGTTTTAGACAAGCCTATTTTAGAAAATATTCTAGAGACGTATTGCGTTTTACACGTAAACATAGACTGCGCAATAAAATCTACCACTTTTAAACATAAAAAGGTTGGCATATATGCATTCATTGCAAATTATGATGCATTTCCGCCCACACTGTTTAAATCCCTTCCCAATGTTTTAGTAAAATCTCCCTGAACGTTTAAAAGACGGCACGGTAAAAGTCATCCTTACTTATTTAACACTAAGCTATTACAAAAGCACTTATGCTGCACTTTACGTAACATGAAACAACAGCAAGACGACACTCATTAAAACATCTTTCTTAACATATACCTGTACTTTATAGCCCTAATGTGTAATATTTGAGTTTGTGTTGTCTGGTACGAGCAAGGGCGAGTGATACACGGCACAGCGTGGCGGCAGGATACCGGACCGACTTAAGTGGGGATTCCACTATTGAAAGAAATACAAATTTTTCAACCTATGTTATATATTTTTTGAATTTATATTGGTATGGTAGTTGAATTTTTGCTGAGTATTCAAATCAATGTTTTTTTTACTGGATGAAAGTTTTTTGTACCACTTAGAGGCACTAAATATTACTCACTGTCCCTTTGAATCAGTTTGCCAAAGGAAAACCGGGTCATTTTTTAAGACAACTGCTAGACTGCACAAATTAGATGATTTTCTATGGCACAAAACGGCAATTATTTACTGTGCTGAGTGGTTGAAAAACACTGTTGTCCTGGGACAGTCTTGTATATAAAATTTAAAAAGTCATCTGCTGTTACCGACTGATATGGATGAATGCTAGAATTACCCGGCTGAAAGCAAATATATTGAACACTGGCATGTTATTTTGCAAATATTATATCAGGCAATTTCCTGAGGCACACTCGACATGTTCTTATGGCACACTAGTATGCCCTGGCACACTGTTTGAAAACACTGAAATAAATAACACTAAAGATTAAGATTATCTATGCACATCAACCCAAACATTGTTTTGACTTCAATAAATCGAGAACTCTGCAACATGGTTTGGTTTATTCAAAAAGACCTCCCTAAATTGAGTAAATAATCCAAATTAACCCTCAACATTTTTATATTATTTTGCTTTTGATAGAAATGAGGAATCCACTCGAAAATTGGGTGCGTTTATTGGAGACACCCCCAAATATGGGTTAGTTTGTGTAAAGTAACCTAAAAAAATATAGCTTCTTTATGCTAAACAAACCCCAAATTTGGTTTAGAGTTTATAAAAGACACAATATTTGAGTGAGTTTATACAAAGCAATCTAAAAGAAATTGTATGGTATATATAAATAATCAACTTCCATAAAAATCTGATCCGTTTTTACAAAACAATCCAAAGGTTGGCCCATTTATTCAAAGCAACCTAAACATTTGCTCGGTCTATCCCAGGGGTCAGCAACCCAAAATGTTGAAAGAGCCATACTGGACCAAATAAAAACAAAAGACAACTTTGCCTCGAGCTGCAAAAAATGCAAAACTTTATATAAGCCTTCTAATGAATGCAACACTGTGTGTGTGTATCTATATGAGTAATCTTAGCCTTCTATCAAAATGACTGGCGCATCCTGTGTTGAACATTTCAATACTAATGATTTACAGTATGTTTCATTTCTTTGATAAAACTAAAGAAATGCAATAAAGAAGTCCAATTTATGAAGTTCTAATTTTGAGGCTTCGAAAAAAAAACAAATTAAAGTGCATAATGTGCCCCATACCCGGGAAAACGCAAAAAAGGACAATAAAATGTAAAATTTAAAAAGCGGACTTTTGATCAGGTAAAGTATATAGAATCACATTAATGCAGTTTAAGTTTGATTTCTGTGCAAATGTCAAAAAAGCTAGTGCATGGCTACAACACAGCTGCAACATATTCTCTCTCTCTTTTGATACTAAAAGCATCCATCCTTGGGCCTGAGCAACAGAATATAAATAATATCCCCGAGTGTCATTCAATATGTATCATGACAAAAATAAGAAACCACTTAATAAAATCTGCCTTAACAGAAAAGACCAGAGAGAGGAAAATAAGAAAAGTAGCTGATTTCCCCCTCTTTTCTTCGTCACACAAAGAGTTGAAATGCAATATCGATGCTATACACATTTTTACAGAATTTTTAGTTTGTGGAATATTTGTACTCCTACAGAAACCATATAAATTTCTCTCCTTCATTCTTTTCAATTTTTATACATTTTTGGGGAAAAGCGCCAGGGAGCCACTACGCAGTGCTTAAGAGCCATCACGGGTTGCCGACCCTGGGTACAAAACAACCACACACTGTAATAAGGTTTGTATGACAAAAAAAAAACCTACCTCGAAAATGTTCCCAGTTTATACAAAATACACACCGGTATTAAATCAGGTCAAAGCAAAAAAAAAAAAAAAAGATAGATTTTTTTTTCCCATGTAAATCAGGAAACAAACACAAAATTCGAATTTGTTTCTACATTTGTACAAAGTGGCCCAGAAAGTTGGGTCAAATTGACCTGAGTAGGTGAATGGGTTTTTTTTCTATCTCAAATTAGGTTGTCTCGCACGCATCGTCCTACACCAATATTTTTATAGAAGTCTGATCATAAGCTTAGAAATGACACATTCCACATTCTTTACTAGTAAGAAAACAGGGACAGAATTTCAAAATCCGTTTGTCACAACTGAAAGAATCCAGCAAAGCAAAGCCTCCACTCAAAACTATTTTCATCCCAGTTCGAAAAAAAAAAGTATTATTATTTTCGGTGGTCACGGATGTTGTTTTTGTGACAGCTGCCATCTTTGTTTGTAATTAAACGTTAGCTGTTTTCAATTGCCGGATTTCCTTGTGGTGAGCTGTCAGCCTTAGGCCGGTACACACTGAAGGGATTTTCCCATCTTGAACAATTTTTCTGGTGTTTGTGACAGTCCCAAAACATAACAATAGAAAAAGCAGGCTTTAAATAGCGCAAAGAGCATCACAAAAAATGAGGGCCAGGCAGGTCCGAGATACTGTTGTGGAGAAGTTTAAAGCTGGATTTGGATACAAAAAGATTTCCCAAGGTTTAAACATCTCAAGGAGCACTATGCAAGTAATAATGTTGAAATGGAAGGAGTATCTGACAGGGGTGGCCAACCCGGTCCTCAAGAGCCGCATGTCCTGCATGTTTTTGGAGTTTCTCTGTTCAAATACAGGTGATCCCAATCACCTGGGTCATTATCAAGCTCCCGCACAGCTTGCAAACAATCTTAAAATTTGCATCACCTGAGAAACCTCCAAAACATGCAGGACATGCGGCTCTTGAGGACCGGGTTGGCCACCCCTGGAGTATCAGACCACTGCAAATCTACCAAGATTGGGCCGTCCCCCTAAACTTTCAACTCATACAAGGAGAAAACTGATCGGAAGAGGCCCATGATCACTCTGGATGGAATGCAGAAGTCTACAGCTGAGGTGGAAGAATCTGTCAATAGGACAACAATCAGTCGTATACTGTCTATACTATACTCGCTCTGGAGTATAAGTCGCACCAGCCAAAAAATGCATAATTAGGAAGGAAAGATTACTTTACTTTTGGAGAAACGCGCTACTTTTTGGTGTCAATAATCTGGGGGGGGGGGGGTTATACCGTAGCTAAGGACTGTATTTCCCAGACTGTAAGTCACTCGTGAGTATAAGTCTCACCAGCCAAAACATGGCATAATGGAGAAGGAAAAAGCATGTATAAGTTGCACTCGGAGTAAAAGTCACATTATTAGGGGGGATTTTATATGATAAAAAAACAACACAAAAACCATACATCTCATGCAAAAGACATTTTTAAAAAATCAAATGGAGAAGACGGCACAATAATGTTACTTGCATGTACACATCTTAGACACGTTCATTAGTAATAATTTTTGAGATAACTCTAGCATAAACAACATGCTTACCAAACTATCATATTCCCTCCAAATAACTAATTCCAATAAAATCTTCATCCTCTGTGTCACTTTTACCGGTAAACAAGACAATAACCCACTTCCTTCTTCCAGTTTGAAAAATGACCGCCCACAACAGGGCAATGTTGAAATGATCAACACAGGCCTCCAACGCCCCTCTTGTGTTTTAGAGTGAAAATAACATGTAATGTGATATACAGTTACCGGTACTAACAATGTCAAAATCAATGATATAATAATAATGATGTGTTAATAAATCCACCAAAGTATAAATTGCAACCCCAGCCACACTATATAAAAACTGCAACTTAAGAGTCTAAAAAGTACATTACTTTGGAAAGTTACCACAATGTTGCAAGAAACAAAATTAGTATTGTTGTCAAATTTTATCATTCCAAAAAATTGAACTGTTTTTCGGAAGTCAGATGTTAGTAGTAGCAATTTTCTAAGCGAAACACTTCAGACCTTCAAAAGCAATGCAGCTGATTGCAAACAGAATATTTCATCAGTTGGCATTTACGCCAACTGATGCTTAGCCATGCGCACATCAGGGACATACACAGCAAAATGGCGTCTTTCATAATGAAAGATTTGGCCGACAAGCCTTTTAGGGAAAAACGCGAGGGGAGAGTGTCGCTGACAACACTCTCGGGCTGGAGTGCAATCATCAGCTCCAAAGAGTAAACACATTTGAAACAAAGTCCCTATAGCTCTCTAAGGCCCTTCATGTCCTCTGCTGTGCGCAGATGACCAGCTGTGATGGCTCGCCACTCTGCATAGGAAGTCAAAAAATGTTATTTTGTCTGAGTCAACATTCTTAATTGGTATCCGTACATACAATCTTAATTTGTTCCAGTAATGCTCGTATAGGTAGTTTTACAACTATGAAATAATTAACCCCTTAACAATCCTGTAAAATTGCCTAAAATCCCAATCCAAAACGTGGGCCAACTGTTTTGGATTGGGTTGCTGTTCTTCAACCGTTTGGACAATATTGACGGTTTTGGTCTCTTTAGAAAGGCAACGCAGTGAAGTTTTTTCCGGAACTGAACTAATCACTGAAAGTGCTTCTAACATTTATAATCTAAGTTGGATTTTTGGCTAAATTTGTTTTTTTGCAATCACATCCTAGCAGAAGGGTGTAGAATTAGCATCTAGCTGGAAATCAAGTAAGACAATAGCTTTAAATCTTAACTGTTGCCAGGTCAAATTTGATCACAATCTGAAAAACTAAACAATGTGTTTTACACATTTTGACATAGAAGGGTATGTTAAAGCGTTTCAAAAGTGGACATTTGGAGACGACCAGTTTACAGCTCTGCAAACTCTGCAACCGAGTATTTTACTTTTGCCAATTTTTAGACAATGTGAAAGAGTAGTAAATGTTTGACTTCTCTTTCCAGAAATCAATCACTGATTGTAAACACTTGCATGTGGAAAATGTATCCCGATATGCATTTACGCATATTTATTTTAATCTCTGATTTGTACACATGCATATTTCTATTTTGGGAATTTTATTGGTTAACAAAGGTGTCAATCGTCATTCGAATTGGTCACCACTGGCTTAATATTTTTAAAGCCAAAGTAGGTGGTGTCTTTTTTCCCAATACAGGCATTCATAGGCTAAAGGAATGCTAAGGACAGTGAAAAAAAAGTTTGCAATTGGTTGCCAGGGGTGTTAGTTGACAGGTCAGAGGCTAACAACCACATTTAAAATCATCTGACAAAACTATGGGGCGAAACAAACTGATTACAACGAGACTCGTCAATCAATGCTGGAATATTTAAAACTACAGTAATAAGATAAATAAACTTGTAATTTGCAAGACAAGGTCCAGGCGCAGAAGCAAAATGAACAAATTAGAAGGACAAATGCTTGTCCAGTCCATCCCCTTTACCCTTAGCCCATTTACAAAAGCCTTGTTCATCTTAGAGGTGTAACGCCAGGCTCGAACATTGCCCTGCGAACCAGTTTCTGGAGGGAGAGGATCCTTCTCTGCTCCAGTATTTCACATACTTGAGTCTATGTTTTCCCCGAAGAGATGAAACTCCCCAACTACAGTTACACTTATGGAGCCCCAAACCATGACGTACCCAACACTTTTCTTTACTTTCAACACAATACAAACATTTTTGTACTCCACACCTGGTTGCTGCCACACATGTTTGACACCATCTGAGCTAAATAAATTAATCTTTGTCTCATCAGAACAGAGGATATATTTCCAGTAAGCCATGGCCTTTGTTGACAGACTTTTTTATTGTGACGTAGTTGTGGTCCTCATCTGTCTGATCCGTGACACATTTGTGCATAAATTAAAGGAATATCATGACAGCCAGTTAACGTAATTGGTGAGTTACATCGGCTTTATAGTTTTCGAATATCTTGTATCAGTCTGACCATGATGTTTCTGTGATGAGTATATTTTGAAATGGTTCGTAAGAGTTTAAGCTTTCCAAGGATATGTGGAATGACATATTTCAGTGACTAGTGACATTTTATAGGCACATACCGTATTTGCTTATCAAAAGTCCGGCAGCCCACAGCAGGCCATTGAGACATTAACGGGTTAAATCTGAAAGATGAAGGGATAAGTCCATGCGAAATTTTATAAAATAAAAAAAACAACAGAACCTTGAAATCACATCTTAAATCGAATAATAGCCAGTGCAGGCGGCCACTTCAAGCAAGATTTTAGTTCCAAATAAATCTCGTATAGAGAAGTTTTTATGGCTATAGGTTCCCACATATAGAGTTATGACTGTACCACAGCTGTACACAAAAGATGCAGGAAAAAATGGGATGTATTTTCATCTAGTTATATTGCCCACGTTTATTGCAATTGATTGTGTCCTCAAAAAAATATTGGTTTCCCATTGCTTTGTGATATTTTACTATTTCTTTTGAGTGTAAGGGTGGAATATTGGATGCAGAAGTGACTAGCTGTGGATTTTTTAACACTTTTACAGGATTGGGTTCATTATTTTGACCTAGCATTATGTTTGAAGTGTGTTTTGAGTGGTCAGAGGCACGATTTTGGATGTTTTTATCTGGAATCCATTGTGCATAATGTGGGAACTCAATTGCTACACGGGACAATCAGTCAGTCATTAAGATTTATTTTCTGTAGTGCAGTGGTTAGCACATTCGCCGAACACACCAAAGGTACCCAGTCCGAGACCGGATGGAAACATTTATTGGCCTGGAGAGGGATGGGCGCCACCAAGCTGTACTTGCCCAGCACACACCAGGAAACTGTGCCCCTACGACCCTAGTGGTTAGGGGTTCCACAAAAAAGGATTAATGAACCGGCAAACAGATGTTATCTGTTATCTATCTTTATTTGCAGAACTGCTGGACAATAATTGGGTTAAACTCTGAATACGTTTTCTATTTTATTTGAATATACAGGACTGTATTCATTACAAAGAATATCAAACTATTGCAAGTATTTTATTGTTTTAATTTGGCGTGTACCTAAAAATAATAGAACATTCAAAAAAGTATATTCGTAAGCAAGCCATAATGAGAAATACTAAAATAATAAAAGGCTTGCGTTATTTTTGTTGATTTGCCTTGAATCCAAAAAGAAAATAAAAAATATTCAAAAGAAAGTGCTGCAGAAATAGGGACAAAAATCTGAAAATAAATTAATAAAATAAAATAAGAACTATGACATGTTTTACTCAACGCAAGGAGCAGATTCTTAAGCATATCGTTTATCATTTGAAAATTCAACTAAAAAACAAATTCATTGACAACATTTTTTTTGGGGGGGGGGTTATATTTTAGAACATTATTTTGTCTGTGCACTATTTTTTGTCCATCAAAACCTTCAAAATTTGAATATAAGGGGAAATAAAAATGGCTTTTTTTAATCAAACGTATCGATTAATCGATTGCCTAAAATCTTAATCCAAGACATATCCGAAGTAAATAGAATGCTCTTCTTGAACCATTAAGGGAACATTGACAGGTTTGGTCTCTTTTGAAAGGTAAGACTCCAAAGTTCTCGGTTAGACAAAAATGATCACTACAAGTGCTAGAAACGTTGAGTAATCTGAGTTGGAACATACTGAAATAGAAAGTTTTGATTCTTGCCTGGTTTCTTTTGCAATTAAATGCAATAGAGTGAAGCATGGGCATCTTAGCTGGAAAGAAGCTCCACAATAGCAAAAGGCCTTACCTGGTCCCACTTCAAATTTGATCACAATCTAAAAACATTGTAATTTACACATTTTTCTAAGGGTAGGTGGCCATTTGGAGGCAACTAGTTTACCAAACTAAAACCTTGTTTTAAATGTTGTAAATGTTTGACTTCTCTTTCCAGAAGTCAATTACTGATTGTGCACAATTGTGCGGGAAATTGAAAAAATAGATTTTGAGTTGCATTAGGCAGGTTTTTTTGGCTCTGATTTGAAAACACATTGTAAATATGCATACATATGTGTCAATCATCATTTGAATCAGTCACTTCTAGTTTACACTGATGATAATAAGAGCGAAAGTTATGCGGGTCTTTTTTTTTTTCAATGGAGGTCCTTATAGGCTATCACAGGCTAAGGACCATGAAAAACCGCTTGCAACTGGTCAAAAGGGGGGTCAATTGAAAGGTCAGAGGCAAACAACCATATTGGAAATCGTTTTATGAATTGGATTACTTTAAAAGGGGAATTATGGGGCAAAACAAATGCTCATCAAACAATGCTGAAATGCTTTTTTTCATCTGTCGACATCGTGTGTCATTAATTGAAAATTTTACATGGTTAGATTTGCTGGACTGTCGCGAACGTAACAAGACAATGTTTGTGTAATGAGTGGAATATCACTGCACTTTTGGGTGAGTTATACCAGCTTCATAGTTTTCGGGTATCGTGTTTCAGACTTATGATGAAATTTCTGTACATTTTGAAATGATCATCAGATCTCGAATCTCAAAAGTTTAAGCGTTCAAATGATATGTGGCATGACGTGACTGGTAAGATTGTGAATACACATATTTGTTTCTTAACAGTCTGACGGCCCGCCCCTAAGGTTAATCGTTAGTTGCAGCCCAGTGGTACTGCCACTTTAGCTCCTGAGGCCTGTTCATCATTCCGGGACAGATTTTTATCTCGGATGTTATCACCACAGACCACGACAGCCATCCGATTGCATCATTTGCTTAGTTCCAAAAGTTCAAAGGTCGTTTGGCCAGGCTGGCGCCAGAATTAAGGCCATCTCGGAAGATAAAGATGAAAAAAAAAACACATTACAAAAGACATGGCAAGTCCTTTTCCATACTGGAAGTTGGAAAGTTCGGACGATGCCAGAGACAGCAGATGAGTCTTAAAGCTCTCGCAAACAGCTGCTTTGAGATATTGCGAGCTTCTCGGTTCTTAGAGACGGTTGCCTGTTGGTTTTGGCAGTGTTTTGAACCACTCAAGATGGACATGTGTTGTTATTGAGCATGTTAAATATGTAACCTAGCATTAAATGTCTGTTGTTGTTTTTTTAAACATTATCAAATCTTATATCAGTGACCTTAATGACTGTATGTTTGGTCTAGCGAACTGCTCTCAGGGGAGGTCGGTAAGGCAAGGCCTAATCTTTTTTGGTTTATCTTATTTTTCTCTTTAAAATGTTTATTACATGTTTACCCTGGGGTGCTATGTCTAATCTAATTCCATACAATATCTCAATCACTGACAATATGTACATTTCAATTCAATTCAACGGCAAGTCAAGCCATACAGCAGGTGATTCCAAAGTCCGCCCCAGGGGGCCAATTACGGCCCTAAATCAAATGTCTAATGGCCTCTGTCATAAAATTAATACTATGGGGCCCACCAGTAATGTTAAAATACATTTGTACAAAGAAAAATTCACCATTTTGTCACCTTGCTCTTGGCTCTTTGTGAGAAATTTTAGCCCACCGCATTTCCGACACGGCAACTGTAAATAAAAAAAGAAAAGTTGACTGTGTAGGTTGCTGCTTCCAGGAGATGTGGAAATTTTTTCACCGAAATGCAAAACAACTGCGTCTTCTTAATTTGACCATGAGACTGTGGCTGTTTTCAAAGAATATAATATCAAGAGACACTGCCAGACGAAACATGCTGACTTACAAAAAGCTAAATGGAAATGAACGCTGTGAAAATGTGAAGCAACTGGAAGCTGTTTTAATAGCACACGAAAATGCTACAAAGGCGAGCTATGAGGTTGTGATGCTGGTTGCCACGGACAGCAAACCTTTCACGGAGGGTGAATTTATTAAAGATTGTTCAATAGACGGCCTTCACAAGTTTTCTCCATACCAAATCTGTCAGCTTTATGAAACTTTTGGACACCTTGTCTTAAAATATGTGGAATGGCTCTCACTTAAATGAAAAATCTAAGTATTTGGTTTTATGGCTCTTTGAGTGGAAAAGGTTCCTGACCCCAGGTGTAGGCTTTGCTTTATGAACTTCCCTGAGGGAGAAAAGCCCCAAAAGAAAGCCTACATTCTGCACAGATGGGTTGCACTCATAGTACAGTATGGGCAGAACATGATGTAAAATAATAATCGAGATTTTGGAGTATAAAAAATAGACATTAAAACAAACAGTTCCACTCCTTAAGCAAACCACCTGCCTGACGTTGGCAGCATTTTGCACAATTCAAGAGGTTGTTCTTGTGAATCTTAAATGCTATCCAGGTAAGAGGGGGCCAGTTCCCCCTCCCTCAAGTGCGGACCGCATGTGGAATGAGCGGAAGCCCTGACCTGACATCCACTTTGCTCTGGGAGCCAAAAACAATCTTTTATTTAACTGCAGAAATCGCACAATTAGCGGTTGGAGCGAGGCGGCACAACTCATTCTGAGAAATGCCATCTGGCTTGATGGGGGCACCCACTTGCCAAAAGAATTCTCAAATGCACCCGCTTCAACCCCCTCTTGAGGTTGACCAATAATTTGCTTCACTTGCTTTAATACACAGGCAAAGAGCCTAAGTAGGGCTCCTAGAGGGAAGTAAACCCCCGGCTGCCACGTCTGTCACCGACTTTCAAACTGCCATCTTTGAGGAAATTTACACTTGACACTTAATTTGCACTAAATCAGCACTTGAAGCCGAAAGGCAACAAATTGTTGACAAATAGCAGCGGCTGCATCTGTGCCAGCAGGTAGCAGAAGGCAGTATTTACAATTTGGCAACCAAACAGGCGGTGCTAAAAAATTTCCATAAAGGGCGACAAGTTAACGAGTACTCATTTAAATCACGGAACACAAAAATAAAGTCTGTGAGCAAAATGACAAAATGGTGTACAGTGGGGGTCAACAGCATTTTTGAAGCCAAGTGTCATGGGGTGTCGGACAGACCCGAAGGCACGACACAAGGAGACAGAAAACAAGGGACTGCTGAGGAGGGAATCCTGAAAGGGGGTCTTGGGGTGGCGATTTTGGAGTAGATTTGAAAAAAAGGCAGGAGTGGATGATCTTGGGACAAGGAATGAATTGAAGAAAAAGTTTCTGAAGGAGAAATTTAAAAACCTGAACGGGGATTTTCGAGTACTCTCTAGGAAAGTAGTTGGAATAGCACGTCTTGGAAATATGAACTTGCAGCAAGGAGGGAATTAAAGAAGAAAGTTGTGGGAGGAGACGCCTGTCGTCTTCACGAGTGAATTTCTTTATAAATCAAAATGTATCAGCAATATAAGGCAGGAGGCCTGCGTATTTGTGGTACAGGTGGTTTATTGTCTGATTGAGAGCACCTTTGGAGCATCTCGCAAAATAAATTGTGAGGGGGACTGTAAGATGGGGTAATGTTGCCATCTCTTGGAGTGGGAGAGGGACCACAGGGGCTAAACAATGACAGAGATATTTTAATGTTTTTGATGTGTTTACAAATTCCTTACGCCAGGGTAATATATATACAACATAAACATAACATATATATATATATATATATATATATATATATATATATATATATATATACACCGTATTTCCCGCACTATAGGGCGCACCGGGTTATAGGGTGCACCCCCAAAAAATAGTTTTTGGTCCTATATCTTCCATAGATAAGGCGCACCGGATTATAAGGCACTACAATGGGAACGTCGACAAAACAGTCAGATGATTCAGTCAAACTTATTACCCCTTAACATTCCCAAAGCTTGCAAAGAAGCAAATACGTGTCGTACACACGTGCGGATGCAGTGTCCGTACGATGTCACTCAAACGCATCGTAATATCATTCGGAAGGTTAAAGTCTTGGGATTCAAGAAATGCCAACCATTCCTTAGTTTCTATTTTCTTTTTCGCTCGCAACTTTACTGTGCATATGACAATAAACACTTGGAATTGAGTTTAATTCACTCAACTCATCACAGCAACATCAAGATGGTTCTAAAACAAGATACCGGGAAAATATAAAGCCGCATAGCTCACCTAAGTTCTCACGTTAAATAATGATACGCAACCATGGTCTTCTTACAACCCTGAGTGAAGTAAATCCAGGAAAGTAAAATATTTACAAATACAGACTAATGAAACATGTTTCTTTATGGCGTACTTTAGCAAGCTTGCTATCCACAGTCATCTTTTTCGGCCAATTGCAGGGTTTGTTTTGGCCCTATGTCCTATCTGAGGCTCCGAATAACTTTTGGTGTGATCCTGCTCCCTTCGTTCACTTCCAAAAGCCTTATATAGCCATTTAGTTCACGGACAACAGGAGTTGGGTGCTGTCAAATCTAGAGCTCACATTTAGGCCACTCGACCTTCATTCGCCTTTTCTTTCTGCGCTGAATAAATACTATATTGGTAAGGGCTGTGTAGCTATATGGTAGTCGCTATTTTTAATGGTGACCTAATACAAAAAGACGTAATGTAAACAACTTGGAGGAGAGCCAAAAAACCCTTGATTTAAAGTAATGCATCACTTTTTACCATTAGTAACAGTAACGGCGTTGTAGTGGCAGAAAAAATAATGAGTTAGATTACCCCGTTACTGAAAAAAAAAACACACCTACACCATTACGTAACAGCGTTATTCATAATGGTGGTATACCCAACACTGGTCAATTGTACAATCCTGAATATAAATTTGCTTTGGTCTGAATTGTGCAGACGGATAAGACTTTTACAAATGTCAAATTGAGGATGTCAAATGAGAAAAAAATAGTGTGGGCGTTAGCGTTTTTGGTTAGAGGCACGAGTAGACAGAATAAAATATAGGCAAGGTTTAAAATGCAAAGACAGTGAAGGGCCAAAAGCAACCAATTTGGTCATTCCGAATATCCTCGGAGGTGACCATTCATTGCCTGTATTGTAGACTCCCTACAGAAATGTGTAAGAGATACAAAACACCTTTTATCTGATAGCAACCATTATTTACAAAAGTGTAGTACCATATTTGATCACACAATTACAAGCAGTACTGAGCACTTCTGAATGTGGATGCAGGGCATTTAACAATAAGAAGATGCATGAACTGTCCTTGACTACACACCAGTAATACACAACTTCACTTAACTTTCAACATCAATTGCCCCCCGGTACGTGAGTTTGAGACCTCTGGCGTAGACAAAAATTACCATTAGAGGAAGAAAGGTAAAAGTTTCAAGGGTTGAATTATTAAATGTGAACAAAATATCTTTGTGCGAAGAAGTGGTGCTAGTTTAAAACGAAAAGTGTTTAAACATGTGGTTGCAAATAACTAAGGGCCCGGTCACACAGCCGTTTGCGTCTGTATCGCGGGTAAAATTTTGCGTTTTTTTTTTTTGCCCGTGGTTGCCCGCGATGGAAAATGCGCAAAATTGGCCAACCCGCTGTTCATCGGTGGTATGCCCGCAAAACAGACGCCGGCGACTGTTCCGCTTCCTCATCGCGTCATTTCCGCGTCATTTTCTCGTGTGGACCACAGGTATAAAAGCTGCCGAGCCGGCGTTATGCCGAGAAATGCATCCTTGCCGAGATTTGCATCCTCTCGCTACTACAACCACTTTTACCTCGTTTTAGCTCACTTTTATATCAATTTTCGGGAATGTAATGGCGAACATATAACCAAAACGAGTTGGTCTTGCATTTGTTGGGAATGTAATACAACTTAAACCATTCCGTCTTTGTATTTGTTGTGAATGTAATCGAACGGTAATGCACGCCGTATACAAATCACTTTTGAGCAGGTAACATGTTTATTTTGCCTTTTTCTATTCAAATCGCTCGTATTGAAACTGTTATGCACTCTACGCGTCATTACCTCGTGTGCCGCCCGCGGTTAACACGTGGTATAAAGTTTTGAGCAGCGCAAAACTTTTTCGCGCGGCCAACCGCGTGTGAATTTCCGACCGCGTGTAAAGCACTGCTGTATCTTGTCTATATGGCGATCTCAAAGCGTCCAACATCGTCTGCTTCACGTGCAGAAATTTCGGGCCGTGATTCAGACGCAAACGGCTGTGTGACCGGGCCCTAAAGCAAATATCATTGTCAGCTCTGAGCTTGCACTCAAGAATATAATATAGGAAATAGTATAGGGCCAGTGGTGCTAGGGTCCAGGTAAAGGTGGGCCAAATGGGTTTCCCCCAAAAAATTCACTCATAAAAACGGTTCTTAAAAATCTTTTGAAACAATCTAAAATAAAATCTAAAAATAGAAAAAAAATATATGTAAAAATAAATCAGACATAAATGAATTGTGAGTGTGAATTGCACTTAAAGGGACAGTGTGAATTACTCAGTACCCCTATTTTGGCACAACAAAATACAGCGACATCTAGTGATCAAAAAATACACACTGTCACTTTAACTTTAATATTATTGCGAGGGCCTGAAACTATCATCCCGAGGTACGCAATAGGCACCCGGGGCTGAGAGTTTGAGACCCTTGCTCCAGAGGTTACTATTGCTTTAAGAATGAACTCAAGCGACATGTTATGATTCTGCATTGCAATGCTGACTGTTCTGTGAGTTACAGTCAACATTCATCTTCCATGAATGGGTGAATTCATGACACTCTGTGTTTTCGTCCGCCTTGGTTGTTGATTGTTTGCTTCCTCCCTCCTGGTTAAAGGCAGAATAGTGACTTATTCCCCCTGTTGTGCAGGTTGCAGTAATGTGTTTTGACCATTCACACAGCAGTCGCATTTCAAAGGATCAGATGCGTATTGGATTTAGGACCACATACCAAATTATGTATATGTGCCATTCAGACAGACTTTAACAGTTACGATACAGGTCGCGTACGTGCCAAAAAATCAAATTTGTGAACATAGTCTTTGTGTGCCAATTTTTACCATTATGAAAAAAATGGAATTTTATTTGATGAAAATTACATATCTGAGTGACCGCCAAAATTCTAAATGTTCCGTATGCCTCGAAACTATGAACTTAGATCAGCATTCTGCCGCTGTTGTGAAATAAACTCGCTAAGGAGCTTACTTAAGGAGACTTTTTATTTTTGATGAATGGTGCCAGACACGCTTCTCATAAGCATGATGCAGTCATTGTATCAGCATCTGACCCGCTGAGCCACAGAGATCCGCTTTAATCTCCGACTCTTTGATTACATCTCAGCTCCTCCCACTTGCATCTCGCCTGAGCGGGAAACACGAGTATGCCTAAAAAAACACATTAATAGATCTCAACGACCTTGGATGAAAGCTAAGCCAGATATGGCTCTTTTCATAGGTACATATGGGTCATCGATAAAATTCTGTTCATGCAAATGTTTTCCGTGTTGTTTCAATTCTAAGATGTTCTAAGCCAAGTTTAATACATGTAACGCTGATGTAGAGCTGCTCTGGCTTATGGTTCAGTCCAGTATATAAAGGGCACGGTTTCAACTACAGTTTACAGTCAAGGTGTCAGACTAACAGACCCTGTTTAGGCCCTAAACAGACCCCTGCCCCATTGCCCACCCCTGCTTAAAGTTTTCTGGTAGTAAAAGTAGACTTGACTCTTTTCCTTCTTATTTCACTTTTACTCTAAAAAAGTATATACTTATTAAATGCTACCGTGCTTCGGTTGACAGAGGAATGACATCCACATATTAACAGGAGGCCAAAAAATGTGTCCGATTAATATTTGTAATCAGAAATTATGTTGGTTCAAAGTGGCTTTTATGTTCCGTTTCTAATGTCATCAATAAGTGTAAACGAATAAAAATAAGTATTGTCTTTTCATTTCAGGAAGATGACAAAACATTATTGTTCCAAATCATTATTTTTTTACAAGAAAGCAACACAACAATACCTATTCGTTAAAGTTCTTTCCGATTCAACTTTACAATTTTGGGATTTTCGTTTTTTCATCTCATTAGCCGTACCGCTTATCCTCATTAGGGTCGCGGGGGGGCTGGAGCTCATCCCAGCCATCTCCGGGCAGTGGGCAGGGGACACCCTGAACTGGTTGCCAGACAGTCGCAGGGCACACAGGGGCAGACAACTCATTCGCTCATTCACACCTAGGGACAATTTGGACCGGCCAATTCACCTGAAATGCATGTTTTTGGAACGTGGGAGGAAAACGGAGTGCCCGGAGGAAACCCACGCAAGCACGGGGAGAACGTACAAACTCCGCACAGGAAGTCTGGAGCTGGATTTGAACCCACAACAGGTTCCCATGACATGAACTGTGCCGCACAAGCGCTAAACACTGCGCCGCCGTGGTTAGCGCTTGTGTAAATAAAGTATTACTTTGTTAAGCATCAGCGGCTGCAGAGTGAGGCACGCAGTTCTCTTGTCCCATGGCAGAGGGCGATAGTGAGATCAAAGAGTGAGATGTGGCACACACCTCAGCCCCAAACAATATAATTGGTGATAGTAGTAGCATTCAATATTTTTTTTCTCATTTCACAGACTTTTTTCATAATGAATAATTACCTTTTCTTGATATATTTAATCAAAATGAGCAATATCTAACATATTATTCTTATGAAGGACTGCAGATACAGAGTGAGGCACGCAATCCTCCTGCCTCACCTCAGAGGGCTATAGTGAGGCCAAGGATTCTAATTTCGGGTACACGTCAGCCTCAAACAAAGTAATTAGTACGAGTATGAGCAAGCTAAAAGAAAGTCAAGCCATCCAGTATTTTCCTTTTCATGTTGAAAAGACTTTCCATTCATTAAAATGGAGCAGTGCATAAACTTCATATACAACATAAGGTAAGACAATAAAATGTTTTTTTTTTTGATACTACACTTTATGTATTGCTTTTTTACACTGGTACTCTGATAAACTGTTAGGGTTTGCGGGACAGGATCAAAGCCAAATACAACTGTCAGATTGAGAGTTTTATGAGGAAGGGGACTAAACATTAAAGAAGAAGGAAGCTAATAACAAAAAACACATTCCATTCAAAAACGAGGCTGGTAATAATGCAAAGTCTTACATACAATTCAAGCCGTAGCTAGTATATCTTGGACAGGTATTACATTAGACGATCTGACACTGAATGTCTGTCACAGCTGCCTTTAAAAAGTAGAGTGTCAATGTGCATACGGTGGCGTTGGCGTGCCGGAACATCACATAAATAAGAGGTAGGTTCATTCAATTGTGACCTTGAACCTCAACTCAAGTCTCTGCTGTCAGCGTTTTGTTTTGTTGCTCTACTACACCTTATTTGATTTGAATTTTTGCACGATTACCTTGATGAAACCACTTTAAATAAATGAAACTCGTGTTTTATTGCCATGAAATTTGCCAGAGGCTTTGTGACATGCTGGAAACTGCTTTTTTACATTTGATACAGAATATTCAGAGATTTATACTTTTCCCAAGGTTGGGGGAATCGTTCCCATATGAATGCCGTTGAGCATGCACCCTCGATTATGCTGAAGCGAGCAAAAACTAGTGAATGGTTTATGCCACGCGACCTTGCAACTATGTTGACTTTTGAGTTGAATATGTAAATGACGCACCGGTGGCGGAAACCATGTGTTTGCATAAAAGATCTAGCGAACTGTATTTTGTCACGTCGCTCAAACAGGTAGGCTTCAGCAAACACTGGCAGGGCAGAAGCCGTATGGCGGTCAGCCAGTTATTTAAAATCAACATTGAAAATGTAACAGCCTGTTGTGGACTAACAAAATGTGCGTGAGGCTTTTAACTAAGACAAGAATGTTTGATCACATTACCCCGATTTTGTCTGACCTGCATTGATTTACTGTCACTTTAAGGTTCTGTTGGTATTATACAAAATGATGTATGGACTTGCCCCCCATATCTTTCAGATTTATTTCCCCCCTATGTTATTGCTCTGAGCCTTCACTCAGAAAATGCTGGTCTTCTAGTGATCCCAAGAATCAAGAAGAAATCTGCTGTTTAGAGAGCGGGCCTCAGTGCTGTGGAATACTCTTCCTTCTATCTTTAATGTCATTGATAACCACGATGAAAACATTGGTTATCATGAGATTAGTCATGGTAACACGCAGTAAAGACTTAAAACAGTAAACAAGAATGTCTTAATAAATGGGCAAAACAAGGTATTGCTTGGAAACTGGCCCAACTTGTAAAAATAGTATAATGGTACAATGAAAAGTAGTTCAATAAGATTTAGCAGTAAGAAACAATCCCTAAAAAGTCAATATATTCCTTAGCGATATATATATATATATATATATATATATATATATATATATATATATATATATATATATATATATCTTGTAGTCAAGGTGCCTGACTACAATCAATGCAAAAGTTTGGGCACCCCTGATCAATTTCAAGATTTTCCTTTATGAATCATTCTTTGTTTGGATCAACAATTTCAGTTAAATATATCATATAGCAGACAAACACAGTGATATCTGAGAAGTGAAATGAAGTTCATAGGATTTGCAGAAAGTGTGCAATAATTACCTAAACAAAAGTAGGCAGGTCCATAAATGTGGGCACCCTTGTTGTTTTATTGATTTGAATACCTTTAGCACTAATTATTGGAACACAAAATTTGTTTGATAAGCTCATTGAACCTTGACCTACATACACATATGAAGCCAATGATGAGAAAGGGTATTTAAGGCGGCCAGAAAAAAGGTGCTGTTGACTGATGAAACTAAAACTGAGTTATTTGGACATAACAAGGGGCGGTATGCATGGCAGAAGAAGAACACAGCATTCCAAGACACACACTTGCTACCCACAGTAAAATTTGGTGGTGGTTCCATCATGCTGTGGGGCTGTGTGGCCAGTGCAGGTACTGGCAATCTTGTTAAAGTTGAAGATCGCATGGATTCCAGTCAGTATCAGCAGATTCTTACGAACAATGTTCTAGAATCAGTGACCAAACTGAAGTTGCGCCAGGGCTGGATACTTCAACAAGACAACAACCCCAAACACCCCTCAAATTCTACTCAGGCATTCATGCAGAGGAACAGGTACAATGTTCTGGAATGGCAATCTCAGTCCCCAGAC